>NW_027100729.1:672373-812373 GCF_040412425.1 Macrobrachium rosenbergii
CTCTCTCTCTCTCTCTCTCTCTCTCTCTCTTTTTGTACACTTTAACATTTTGTATCTGTGAATTGTGATTCTCTCTCTCTCTCTCTCTCTCTCTCTCTCTCTCTCTCTCTCTCTCTCTGACTATATATTTCTCTCTCTCTCCGTTTATCTCTTTTTCTATCTACTACACCTGAGCATTTTGTATCCATAAAGTTTGCTCTCTCTCTCTCTCTCTCTCTCTCTCTCTCTCTCTCTCTCTCTCTCTCTCTCTCTCTCTCTCTCTCTCTCTTTTCCTGTCTCTCTTGTAACATTTTGTATCTGTAAATTGCTCTCTCTCTCTCTCTCTCTCTCTCTCTCTCTCTAACATATAGCCTTCCCTCCTCCGCAGGGCGGAACGATCTTGGGGGAGCCTGACCGAGTGGAGGACTTGGGCGAATCGCAAGTCCCTTACCAGCTCTTCCTAGAGTACATCTTCGGCCTGGGCGAAGCCACCTACAAGTAAGTGAGAGCCTCGGACACTCCGCGGACTGTTCGGCTGACTCGCGTCTTCGCGGAACCGCGACTTGTCGTCGACTTGCGAGAGGACGTACACTCGGTCGCTCCATTCCTTCGTGCCTGGTTGATTTGCGAAAGCGCACACCCCCAGCCGTTCCTTCGTGACTTGCCGACAGTCATTCCCTTGTGACTTGTTGACTTGCAAAAGAGCATAAGCCTGAAGAGACTCCCAATCACTCAGACTAGGACTCTTGAATTGACTTGCTTGCGTCTTCTTGGATTCACGACTCATCGACTTGCGAAAGGACGTATGCTCTTTCACTCCATTCTGGCTTGTCGATTCGTTTAAACTCTTACTCCCGAACTGATTCGCAATTGCTCCTTCGTTGTGAGGACTCTTGAACTGACTTGCATCTGCGCGGATCCGTGACTCATCGACTTGCGTAAAGTTGTACGCCTTATCAGACTTTCAGTCGCTCCTTTGTGACTTGTCGACTTTTGGAAACGCAGACTCTGAACAGACTCCTTTGCAGATCGGGTGACTTGTTAAGTAACAGACTCATGACTTGTTTATTGTAAAGATTCATGATAAATCTCTATTACCTTAATCAGCAAACTTATGACTTGTCATAAATAACTGTCTGAATGGCCAAATTATTTATACTTTTTTACTCAGGTCTGGACTGTTGACTTGCCACTGGTAAACTAATGACTTGTCCATTGTAAACCTGATGACTTACCCTAACTTGGTGTCGATTAGTCTTTAATGTTCCTGAGATTTGCCCCATAGCAAAGTTGTGACTTGTTATAAAGTCATGATCCATCTTTCCTTTTGACTCCTGACTAGAGTAATTAGATAAAATCTTGATTAATCTCTGTGTAGACTCTTTCTGTAGACTCCTGACCTGCCTTAGCAGGTTATTCCCTCATGATCAATCTCTTCTGTAGCCTCCTGACTTGCCTAATCATATAAATTCATGATTAATCTCTATGTAGACTTGTTTGAAGTTCTGTAGACTCCTCATTTGCCATAGCAGGTTAATTCCAAATGATTAATCCTTCCTTTAGACTCCTGACTTGGCCAATTATACAAAATCCTGACTAATCTCTGCGTAGACTCATTAGTTCTTTGGTAGACTCACAACTTGCCCAATTTTAGCCTGATAAACTGCACGCTATTGATCGCCACTAGGCTGCTATTCCACTTCCTGTATTCTCCAGACGTGACCGCCAGTCGGTCTTGAATTGTGACTCACCTCCCTTTCAGCTGAGAGAGAAGAAGTCAAAGAATGTGCCCCAGTGAATGCTGCTGCTGCTGCTGCTGCTGCTGGGCAGGTGCCAAGTCCCAAATGCCCCGCGGCATGACTTTCCCTGACAGACGGGGCTGAGAGAGAGTCCTCTGTCCCACGCGGGATAGAATTCTGTCACCCAGACGAGTAGTTTTTGGTCGTTGGTTTGTTCTGACTGAATGGAGACTTTGACAGGACTTGTGAGGATCACACAGACACCTTGACAAAGCTTGTGAGCACCTCATTACACTCATGAGCTGCCCTCCAGACTTGCCACCTGCCCTTGACATATTGCTGTTCAGATCCATTGTATAGCATAACTTCCTCAAAATCTGATACGGGGCGATCTCGCGCAACTTCCCTGATACTCTCTTCCTCCCGAGAGCAACTGAGGATGTCTTCCAACTGGAACTTCTTCAAAAGTTCAAGCAAAGATGCAGTGCATTGCTACCATAATGCTATTCTCCTTGAATTTTAATACATTTTCAACTACCTATTAATTTCTCTCTTCTTTTTAATACGCAAGATCTCTTCTTTCTGTATTTCCCCTTACCTTCCGTTACCTCTTCCTGATGAACGCCTTAGTATTCTCTGGAAGCTTCTTGAATTCCAAGTCAGTGGCCCCTTTGGTGGGCTTCTCATTCCATTTGAATAGGGTCCTTCTTCATCTCCCGAATAACGAACAACAATGATAATACTGTACGTAACGCCGTCCCATCTCTTCCAGGCCAGGCGCGTACGACCTTTTCAAACACAACTGCAACAACTTCAGCGACGAAGTCTCCCAGTTCCTCTGCGGCCACGGGATCCCAAAGCACATCCTCCAACTTCCCGACGAAGTCCTGAACACGTGAGTGTCCTCTTTGAACTTCCTCCTCCCCCTCGTGGTTTTTCAGTGTTTGTCGTTAACATTTTAGCTCGAAGTCTTTTAGCATACTACTTTACCATATTTGATGTAGACTCTCAATCTCCATATCTGCATCTCTACCACATCTATAACGAATGATTGTAATTGATAACTGGATCATAACTTGAAACTGTAGTAGATTTCAGACAGAATTTAAGTCCTTTCTGTATCTTTATGTCAATTCATAATCATTTTAATAGAGAATTCATTATAGGTTCTGATAATTTGTACGTCGACGTTATTTGCACATTATTTTTCTAACGTAATCATTTTTGGCGAGTTGTTGTGCCAATAACACATAGAGCATAAATGTGATGCTGTACTTCATATTAGGTGCGTGGCATTTTCTGATGATGTTGAAACGTACGTTTCCCTATCTTTTGAGAATATGTCAGGCTTCTAGTGACATGAATAAAGGAGGCCAGTTTTGTCTTGCGCCAAACTCTCACATTGCAAAAAGTTCACAGCAGAGTCGGCTACGTCCTTTAGCGTACCGATCCTTCGCGCAGGTCAAGAGAGGAAGAGTGGCCTCCTTTATTGATGGAACGCCAGTACTACTAACAGTTTGCCGAACCCTGAATTAGAGTGTGTCACTAACCGAGCGCATCCCTTTGTGTGTGCGTGCAGTCCGCTAGGTCAGATGCTGTCTCCCATGTTGGCCTCGATGCAGATCACCTCCAGCGACCCGGTGTCCGGCCACTCCTCCACAAACAACCACACCCAACCCCGCCAGTCCCCATAGTAACAGATAAAGCCTGCGGCTCTCGCCGATGCTGCTTCTGCGATTCACGGCAGCACGGATGGTTTGGACCGGTCCTTCGCCTCTCCCGGGCCTGACTCGTCGGACAAAACCTTCTCGTAGCGTCAGTGCTGCCGTGTGTTCCGCAGCGAGGGTAACGGATCGCATTCAGTTGTCAGGAAAACACAGGTTTTTTAATATGTAATAATATGTTGTTTGAGTCCTTGATGTGAAAAGAGAACTGGATAGGGTTATACTGCAATGTCATTTTATACACGGCGATATTTCCCACCTGGAGTCGTCAGAGAAAGGAGGTGGGACAAGATTCAGTCTGCGGGAGTGTTTCAATAGAAGAAAGTCCTTTCACGACCTCTCGGTACCTGTTGCAACAACCCCTCGTCACTATCTGCCGCTCGTAAGTCACTTACACTTGTGTATTTCACCTAGCAAATATCTGTGAGCCTTCGACTCAAGTCTTCCATCCACTCGCAGTCAGTAGACTGTCGAGAAGCTAGTCAAGTCGAGCTTCTGTCTTCAGGCAGGGTACGTCGTCAAGCAGATGTTTCCCCGGAGGTCTCCGTGTCTGGCCGAAAGGCCCGATCGAGACGTTTTGCTCGTCACTTAAGCAGGATACGTCTCATCCCTCCATAGTTCAAGAGAGCACAAAATTCCTTCCCATTCATCGCTCGACACTCTGGTCTCGTAACGAGTAGCACGCTAGTTTAAACAAAGGTTTGGTGGGGTCTGTCATTCACAAACTTACTTCTGACGTGCTTTGAGTTTCGTAAGAGCTGTAGACTCGGGATTGAAAACTGTTGACAGTGTGTGTTTGGCTTCTGGGGATTCATAGCCATAGTTGTGGCTCCAGTTTGGATTTGTCGTTGGCGAAGTGCTACTCATCCACAATCGTATTTCTTGTCTCCTAATCGTGTGCCAAAGCAAAGTGAGCGAGATTCCGTGACACACGAACACAATTTCGTCTTCAACGAGGAACACGTCAGTCCTACCTCTGCCACGGAGTAAACGTTAACATGAGCCAACTACTTTTACGGGGCATTATTATCGTAGTTCTAAGGCCTTTGTTTGCTTGTAGAAATGGATCATTCAGCGTGTCGTATTTAATTTCCAGACCTGTGTCGCGAGATTTATACAGACACTGCCCTACTTGCCAATGAGTTATGTTCTGGACACCTGTTATTGTTTTGAATTGTTTGTGAGTTGATTGCTGTACTCTTCATGCCTATTTAAGTAGAGTGTGATATCAAATCAATACAGTACTGTACGTTTTTTCATCCTAAAACACAACTCAGTGCACGTACAGAATAGGCGTGCAGAACGAAATTTGAACTTACGGGTGGCAAAGGGGAACACTCTGAACACAATTTTAATTTGTTATCCTGTTTCTTTGTATATCTGAATGTTTGTAAGTTGAATGTTCGTAAGTAGGGTGGTGTCTGCTGTTATTTCTGATTCTTTGACTAAATTCTCCTCACAGTGAATAATATAACTTTTTAAAACTGTACAGTAGATTAGCCACTTGAGAGTCAGCGGCATTGTTGTCGACAATAGGCGCACCCCAGAGATAGAGTTTATAGAATTGTGTATTTGATAATACTTTATAGTAGTGTTATTATTTGTGTTTATAACATATCTATCCATTAATATATAACGTGTGTATGTTTACTAAGTAAAATCGTTTCTATAACCTGTTGTTTTTGTGATTACCTCCGACTGGTTGCATCTTGGTTCGTGTACGTACGGTAAGGATGATGCCCTGTTGTGTTTGATTTTATAATAGTTGTTGTTATTTTGATATACCCTTTGTGATGTAGTAGACAGATTTATTTAATAGTCCCTGATGCATGATACGTTCTCCTGGACTGTTCGCAAGTTGGAACGGACGCGCACTAGAATCTGTGGTAATTGCCTTTTGAATTAATTGTCCATTCTGTTGGGACTTCTTGCCGTCGCAAGCGAACAGATCATAAATCAGAGACGTAACTGCATTTGAATTCACACTCACAGCTGAGCCATATAAACTTAAGAATGTGATAATGAAAGAGCTCTTTATCTCCCCTCCCCCCTCCCCCTTTAGTGCTTTGGGTGAGACGCTGAAATCTCTCGCGAAGGAACTAGACATCAAGTCGCCGGATTCCAGAACCGTCAACTTTGCAAACTTCAACAATAACCTACACAGCTACGTACCTCCGGATTACCCTCGGAGACGCCACGACGACTCTCCGGAGCTTGAGGAACTCAACCAGGCCATCGATCAAGTCAGGTGAGTGTGGAAACTTAAAATAGAAAGGCTTGTGGTTTTTTTTTTTTTTTGCCAATTTTTGATGTAGCCGATGCTTAGCCTAAGTCGAGTACTACAGCCATGTCTTTGTAAGTTGTAATGCTACAGTTAGGTCTTCTTAGGTTGTACATTAAGTTGCGTTAGACTTCACTTGTAGCTCGAAGCTAGATGCCATTAGTAAACTTTAGGCCTAAGTGGTTTGCCATAATGTGTCTCTCTTTCTCTCCCTGACCTCGCGCAGACAGAGGGGCCTCATTCTCGAGGACCGTAGGAACTCCCTGAACGAGAAGATCATCAAGAAGGAGAAGAGAAAGAAGGAGAAGAAAGAGAAGAAGGAGAAGAAAGAGAAGAAGGAGAAGAAGAAGAAGAGCAAGTCGAGCGACGGAGGAGGAGACCAGGATCAGCAGCAGCCGGACGACACCAAGAAGAAGAAGAAGAAGCACCACGGGCACATTGAGGAAGACCTGAACTCCCCCTGTTGCTCGGGCGTCCAATCGGCGTCCCACTCTCGCCACAATTCCGAGGGAGACGTTGCCGTCGTCCCTCCCCCACAGATTCTCCAGGATCCAGATCCTTTGCGCCAGATCGCGGACTCCATAGGCACGCTGGGCATCGGCCAGCAAGCGCCTGCAGTGGAGAATTCCAGCAGCGGAGAAATCGTCTCCACGGAACCAGAGCCCTTCGAGCGACTTCCGTCCCCGAGCAGTCGAGGAGCTTCTCCGCAGATCGAGACCTACGACAACAACTTCGGGATGTCTGACTCGGTCCCAGAGGTCCCAAGCGAGGACATGGTTCCTCCCCAAAACTCGGACAGCCAAGGCCGGAGGGCTTCCTCCGCCTCCCCGCCGCTCCAGCCGGAGCCGGAAGTGGAACGCGAGCCCCCGATCCTCTTCAGAGACGATATGGATGTGAGTACTGGTATGGATGACGATAAGTGTGACTCTGGTTTTGGAGTATGGTCCCAAGTGCACGATGATGCTGCTGCTGTTGTTCCTTCTCCTCCTCCTCCTCCTCTTCTTCTTCCTCCCAGTAGATCGCGCAGTGTCTCCCCGTGTCTGTCCCTGTCTTCTGCTTCCTCGTGTTCCGACCTGTATTCGGGTTCTTCTTCGAACTCCTCTTACTCCTCGCCCTTGTTCTTCTATTCTTCTTCGTCATCGTCATCCTCGTTGTCATCGTTGTCCACCTCATGCTCCAGTTTATCAGATGCCTCATCTTCATCCTCTCACTCATCCGCCAAGTATTCAGTCTCCTCCTCCCGGTCTTCGAAGTCCGGGGACTCTGACATCAATAACAATAACGATAATAATAATAATCAGTCTGATAAACCCAGTGTGAAGAACCTATCTCCCCCTCCTCCTCCCCAGACCATCTCCCCAGCCACTAACCCTGCTCCTCCTGATCCTCTCCCAGTGATAACCTCCTCCTCCACCCCTCCCTCCCGCGCGAAGCGAAGGAGTTCTACAAGCGGCCTCTCGAGGTCCTCGACGGCCTCTTCGGACATATCCATGTCGTCCTCCACGTCCGGGCTGTCCTTTGGGTCTTCTTACTACGTCCTGTATGTCGTGGACCCCGCAGGGAGGGTCCCCACCCCTCAGGAGCTGCCCTCATCCCCGGAGGGCTCGCCCTCACCTCCTGCGGTGAGCAGATGCAACTCGGCAGCTTCAATCTCTTCCGTTGACACGATGCGAACGGTGACCCCAGATCAGCAGTACTTCGAGATTAACAATGCGGCTTTCAGGAGGATGCAGGGGATGATCTCGCGCGCCTCCTCCTATGAATCCTGCCTCACCTTCCAGTCCAACAGATCCCGCTCACATTCCCTGGATTCCTCCTGTTCCACCCTGCAGTTCAATTCCCTCTCTCAGGAGCTCCCTGCCTGCAAGCACTTCAACCTCTCACCAATCCCCTCCTCGTCGCAGTCCGCGGCGGCCTCCCCAAGGACGCAGTCACAGCCTGCGTCCCCAATCCCGCACTATCCCATCCCCTCTCGTGCCTGTTCCTTCGAGTCGATCACGTCCTTCCTCCGCAGAATCCCAAGGGCACCCTCCTCCGTGAGATCCATCTCGACCTTCGACCTTGCCCCAATGTCTCAGTCTGCCTCTCCCGTCCCCAGGGGTGACGCCCACCCTGACCGGCCCCCTTCCACAGATTCACCCGTCATGTTAGCATCCCCCAGTGGAAGCTTGCGCGGGTCGCAGGAGTCAGTGGTGGTGTATCGACCCGTGCCGAGATACAATGACATTGACCCTGGCTCCCCAGAGCCCCAGTCTGCCCTGCTCTGCTACCTGGGGCCCGCACGCCCCTACGAGCCTCCGGTGGTCTTCGCCGACGTCGCCCGGCAGGTGGGTATCCGCTGGTGATGACGCCCCTAGCTGCTCTCTTCTTCTTCTACCGCCTGCCCGCTGTCCCCTGGTGGTGCCCCAACCACCACCACCACCACCACCGTCACACCCACACCCGTCACGAGTCTCCGTCTCTCCTCCTCGTCTTCTTCTTCCACAACCGCCGTAGTAGATCCCCCCCACACCTGCATGACTACGTCACTTCCTGGCCGGAAGCGACTGCCGAGAGTGTCCTTGAGTGGTGATTGATGTGTGGTGTGGTAGATGGCGTGTGTTAGTTAGAACGAGTCATTCAGTCCGTAGCGGTTCGATATCTGACGTCGTCATTTCCTTGTCGGTTGAATATTGGCTTTTTAGTTTTGAGGTCAGATGTAGAAAACTTGGACATATTCTAATTATATATATTCTAGACATAGGAGATCGTAGGAGGTCGCCGAACGTTACAGGGTGTTGAGCGTCTCGTTCCCCGCAGGTCAAGAAGGACTTCGACGGACTGGTGGCATCCTGCGCGCAGCTCCTGAGCCCGGAGGAGCGGGAGCACTTGGAAGAGCTTCGGCAGTATATGCTGGACGACGAGGGATCGTGGGCGCTAGGAGAGAACTTCAACATCCTCTTCCACAGAATATTCCATGACCCCAGCATTCCAGACGAGTCCCGCCTGCACCTGGTCCGCATCATGGCGGCTGCCGCCCTCAAGGATGACGTCATCCTGCTCCTGCACCAGGACCGGAAGGAACACACTATCATGAACTACGCCAACAAGGTCGAGAGCCTTCCCCCCAGCCACCAGGAGTCCCTCGCTCTCTTCGTGAGTACATTTTACCCATTAATTATCTTATTGCTGGACTCAGGCCATTAGCATTGTTATTATTGCTGAACACAGGCTGTTAACATTGTTATTATTGCTGAATGCAGGTCATTAATGTTTTTGTTGTTGCTGAACACAGGCTGTTAACATTGTTATTATTGCTGAGCACAGGCCATTAACTTTCTTATTATTGCAGAATGCAGGCCATTAATGTTCTTGTTATTGCTGAGCACAGGCTGTTAATGTTGTTATTATTGCTGAATGCAGGCCATTAATGTTCTTGTTATTGCTGAACACAGGCTGTTAATGTTTTTATTGTTGCTGAATGCAGGCCATTATTAGCCTTAATATTCTTTGGAAACCTGAATTTCAAGTTAGTGGCCCCTTTTGTGGGCTTCTAGTTCCATATGAATAAGGTTCTCCACCTTCTGAATACTATAATAATAATAATGACTTTAATAATAATAATTTGACCCATTTCCCTGTCTTTGTTGTATCGTAGAGCTTGTTTTGACCTCCGCAATCTCACCGACAACTTTCCGTTTCAGTTCTGCAACATGTTCGAGCACCTCAGCCCATCGGAGTGGTTGCTGTACATCAGCGAGTGGCAGGACGGCAGCCAGCAGGCCAGCAACATTCGAGTGACCACCAAGGTGGCAGTCAACGCTCTTCTTCATTCCAATTCAAAAGTAAATTCCTGGACCTTCGTTCTGCAACTTTCGCGTCTCCTGCTTTTCCTGATCTCCTGTTCCACCTTTCAAACCTCCTACTCTCAATTTCCTTTCTAGCGCTGAGTGACCCCATAGGTCCCATACGATACGTAAAAGATAGACACGTGGTATTGGCTTTCACTAATCTCTTGGTTAGCTTTAGTTAGTCATTTTCTGTCATTCTGTTTGTAGCCCAAGATGTTTCTTTGTTCTGTGTTCTTTGAGTCCTGTTCATAGTCACTTTGAGATGTTAGGCTGGTTTTAATCTTGTGTCTGTTTTTAGAATAGAAATTCATAGTAATTTTTACTGATTTTAATTGCCAGACTGTCGTATTTTAACCACGATGGTGAATCCATGCTTTCGAAAGAAACGGAATTATAGATCGCTCATATCTTCTGCACCTTTTTTTCGTTCAGGTGCAAGACTACGGAACAGCACTCATGTACAACCTGGGAACGAAAGAAGTCAAAACCGTCGTCTTTGATGACGTTGCTCCTGAGCTGGCCATGGCCATCCTACAGTTCTTCAACAGCCATCCGCCAGAAGAACTCCTTTGGCGCACCATGACCGCCCTCTGTAGGTACGTAACAATGTATGTGTGCTTTTTCGTTGGTGGGAAGCTAGGCTTTGTTTGTACGTAATGTCTTACCGACCTTGTCGGTAGGCTTTTCAGTCAAGTAACAACGTACAGGGTTTGTCATAGGTGGGTAGATAGGCTTTGTTTGTACGTAACGTCTTACCGACCTTGTCGATAGGCTTTTCATTCACGTAACGACGTATGCGTGCCTTTTCGTAGGTGGGTAGCTAGGCTTTGTTTGTACGTAACGTCTTACTGACCTTGTCGATAGGCGTTTTAGTGACGTAACAATGTGCAGACCATACTGATACGCTTTGTGGTTAGCTACAAAAACAGTGGGAGAAGGTAGGCCATCCCAAGTCACACGTGATCGTAGGCCTGGTGGCGATAGGATTTTGTTTTCTCAGGATGAATCAGACAGCCAACGAAAGCTGTGCAAACAAAGACTCCATATATGAAAGCGTGGGTTCGTATGTTAGGAAAAGTACGAAGTTCTTTCCGATGCCTTATTGTCTTATTTTTATTGATAGGCTTCATAGGTATGTAACTGTGTACAGAATTATATTGGTAGTCTTTGTTGGTACACAGCAGTGTACAGACTTTTATTAAAAGGCTCTGTAGGTATATAATGACGCACAGACTTTCTTGATAAGCCTTGTAGGTGCTTATGTATGACATCACAGGCCTTTGTTTACCCCTGACCATATTTATCTCCTTTTGTTCATGTTACTTAGTAAGAACTTCTATTACATGGCCCCAAGTACCTGTCTCTGAGGGATTGTAAGATTCTCAGTGATTACTTGAATCTACCATGCCAAATTTACACGCTTTTCTTTATATTACCGTATGATCTTTCATTCAGTTTAAGTTCTCTGGTTTTAAAGGGTTAAAAACAAATTATGGTTGAAGTACAGACCCCACCATACTTACAAACAATCAACTTACGAACATTCAGAGATACAAATTTTGTTCTGCATGCCTATTCTGCTTAGTTACAGTGCTGTATGTACAGTACAGTGTATTGTGTTCTAGGATGAGAAAATGTACAGTACTGTATTGATTTTATAACTGACTGTCCTTAAATAGGCATGAAGAGTACAGTAAGTGACTTACGAACAATTCAACGTACGAATGGCCATCCAGAACGTAACTCATTTGTAAGTAGGGTGGTGTCTTGTATGATAATTATCAGCTAGGAAGCTGTATTTATACTTGAAACAACTTTATTATTTTTTAAGAATTCCACACATCACTTTCAGATTCTGCTACTCGTCCACCGAGGTGCCGGCGCTCATCAAGATGATCGGCCCTGAGCCCTCGGTCTTCAAGGGCGTGAGCGAGCGCATTGACAACGTCATCGAGGAAATCGACGCCAAGCTCAGCCGCGTTCGACTCTTCTGATTCTCTCTCTCGGACCCCCGGAATCAATCCTTTTTTTTTCTTACTGTATATATAACAAGTGTAGAAGAAGTTTTATATATGTTCTGTTGTATTCAGATGTTAATGTTGAAATGTTAAAAAATTCTGTTACGGTGTTTGTCGAGAGGGTTTTCGAGTCAAGCGAGGCCGAAACTTGCCCGTGGAGGAATGCGAAGGTGAATTAGATGCTTAATCCTAACAGAGATTTGTATAGACTTTTTACGACTAATACAGTAGGTACAGGGAGAAGCTTGAGAGGCTACAACAGCGGCAACAGTGGCTTCGGATCGTAACCGACTAACGTCCCGGAGATTTCAGGGTTTGCGTTGCCGTGATCCGAGAGAGGGAGGAGGTTCGTCGCTGCTGTCTGCTGACGCCGTTCATGGGCGAAGAGAGATCTGTCTAGTGCTTATTTTTCCTGCTATTTTGTGATATTCGAAGGTGCCCGAGTCGTCGTTCATAACAAATGCGTAGGTTTAATTCTTCCCGATAACAGCTTATAACGTAGCGGGCTCGTCTGGGCGCTGCTACGAGATGAGGAGTAGTGTGCCTTTATCGCGAGTGCCTGCTCAGTAACTTTTAAGTTTTTTATACTTTCCTTTTTACGCAGAAGAGGTTTTTCCTGGCGAGTGGTGTACGTGTGCTCTTTCGCGCTTTGTGTACCGCAAGAGTCAATCCAGGTGCGTTTGCGAGTGACTGAGTGAATGAAGAAGTGCATTTTTATATGAGTGAAAATCAGTAGATAATTTTTATAACAAACTTGAATCTTTGGTCTTCGTGTCTGTGTGCGCGAACGAGACGGGTGGATGTTGTGCGTGTGCATGCGTACGTGTGTGTGTGTGTGTGTGTGCGGCACATATGTGGGTATACTGGTTGGGTAATATAGTTTATATATTTGGTTTTGTATTTTTAGCTTAGCTCATGGAAATTTTTTGTATACATTCTGTATGGATAGACATTAAATTGAATACATTGTTTGTTGTCGTCACTGCCCTTCGAAGATGCATCTCTGAGAGATTTTTTGCATAGACATGGATTTTTTTAAATGTTCCAGAACAGTGGTTCTTAACCAGGGGTGCTTATATTCCTAGGGAGTGCAAAGCCGGTTCCTAAAGGGTGCGAGGATGCCTATGAATAATTAAAGCAAAATATATTTTTATATACATGTTATCTTTCTCTGCAAAAAGGGAATATAAAATAAAAGATAATATAAATAATACGTATTAATTATTATTATTGTTATTACTATTATTATTATTATTATTATTATTATTATTATTATTATTATTATTATTATTATTATTTCAGCAATTCAGGTATTTGAAAGGGATACATACATTGAAAAAGGTTAAGAACCACTGATCCAGAAACTTTACCCATGGCCTGGTGGTGGCCTATCCTATACCGTTGCCAGAAGCATGATTATGGCTAACCTTAGCCTTAAATAAAATAAAAACTACTGAGGCTACATGGCTCCAATTGGTATGTTTGATGACTGGAGGGTGGATGATCAACATACCAGTTTGCAGCCCTCTAGCTGCTAAAACCCCTTCCATTCCTTTGACTGTACCTCCGCTGATATTCTCTCTCTTCCATCAACCCTCTCCTGACAGTTTCACATTGCTTCACCCGCAAAAGGTTTTTCTGTTACGCCTTTCAAACACTTCTCTTCCTCCTGTTATGCCTTTCAAACCTTTCTATTCCTCCTGTTACACCTTCCAAGCCTTTCAGTTCCTCCTGTTACACCTTTCTATTCCTCCCATTATGCCTTTCAAACCTTTCTATTCCTCCTGTTATGCCTTTCAAACCTTTCTATTCCTCCTGTTACACCTTTCAAACCTTTCTGTTCCTCCTGTTACACCTTTCAACCCTTTCTCTTCCTCCTGTTATGCCTTTCAAACCTTTCTCTTCCTCCTGTTATGCCTTTCAAACCTTTCTATTCCTCCTGTTACACCTTCCAAGCCTTTCAGTTCGTCCTGTTACACTTTTCAACCCTTTCTATTCCTCCCGTTATGCCTTTCAAACCTTTCTATTCCTCCTGTTATGCCTTTCAAACCTTTCTGTTCCTCCTGTTACACCTTTCTATTCCTCCTGTTACACCTTTCAAACCTTTCTGTTCCTCCTGTTATGCCTTTCAAACCTTTCTATTGATCCTGTTATGCCTTTCAAACCTTTCCATTCCTCCTGTTATGCCTTTCAAACCTTTCTATTCCTTCTGTTACACCTTCCAAGCCTTTCAGTTCCTCCTGTTACACCTTTCAACCCTTTCTATTCCTCCCGTTATGCCTTTCAAACCTTTCTATTCCTCCTGTTATGCCTTTCAAACCTTTCTGTTCCTCCTGTTACACCTTTCTATTCCTCCTGTTACACCTTTCAAACCTTTCTGTTCCTCCTGTTATGCCTTTCAAACCTTTCTATTGATCCTGTTACGCCTTTCAAACCTTTCCATTCCTCCTGTTATGCCTTTCAAACCTTTCTATTCCTACTGTTACACCTTTCAGACCATTCTATTCCTCCTGTTACGCCTTTCAAACCTTTCTATTCCTCCACTTACGCCTTTCAAACCTTTCTATTCCTCTTGTTATGCCATTCAAACCTTTCTGTTCCTCCTGTTATGCCTTTCAGACCTTTCTATTCTTCCAGTTATGCCTTTCAAACCTTTCTATTACTCCTGTTACACCTTTCAAACCTTTCTCTTCCTCCTGTTATGCCTTGCAAACCTTTCTATTCATTCTGTTACACCTTTCAACCCTTTCTATTCCTCCCGGGTACACCTTTCAATCCTTTCAGTTCCTCCTGTTACGCCTTTCAAACCTTTCTTTTCCTCCTGTTACACCTTTCAAACCTTTCTATTCCTCCTGTTACACCTTTCAAACCCTTTTAGTCCTCCTGTTACACCTTTCAAGCCCCTCTATTCCTCCTGTTACACCTTTCAAACCCTTCTAGTTCTCCTGTTGCGCCTTTAAAACCTTTCTATTCCTCCAGTTACGCCTTTCAAACCTTTCTATTCATCCTGTTACACCTTTCAAACCTTTCTATTCCTCCTGTTACACCTTTCAGTTCCTCCTGTTACACCTTTCAAACCTTTCTATTCCTCCTGTTACACCTTTCAGTTCCTCCTGTTACACCTTTCAAACCTTTCTTTTCCTCCTGTTACACCTTTCAAACCTTTCTATTCCTCCTGTTACACCTTTCAGTTCCTCCTGTTACACCTTTCAAACCTTTCTTTTCCTCCTGTTACACCTTTCAAACCTTTCTGTTCCTCCTGTTACACCTTGGTGATGAAGCGAATCTTATTACTGATCATTTGATCATTACCGATGATCTATTACTGATCACTTGATTGACAATGAATGATCAATTATCACTTAATATAAAAATATTTATATACAAAGTTTTCTCGTTTTTTTAAAACTGACGGTTAATATCCGCAGCTGACATTGCTAAAAACCCAATCAACCAATCAGAAGACAGATACAGAGGCTTTGAATCTCTAACCACGGCCCACTGGTGGCCTGGCCTATATTGCTTCTAGAAGCACAATTATGACTAACTTTAACCTTAAATTAAATCAAAATTACCGAGGAGGAGGCTAGAAGGCTGCAATTTGGTATGTCTGATGATTGGAGGGTGGATGATCAACATACCAATTTACAGCCCTCTAGCCTCAATGGTTTTCAAGATCTGAGGGTGGACAGAAACAGTGCAGACAGAATAAAGTGTGGACAGAAAAAGTGCAGACAGAATAAAGTGTGGACAGAAAAAGTGCGGACAGGGTAAAAAAAAAAACTGATTTTAGTAGAACAATATACTGTCGAGGATTACCCTTCCAAGGAGTGACCAGAGTACATGGTTATAATATTTAAGCAGTTAAAAGGAAATAACCAGAAAGGAAATAATGGTAATTATGGCATTGAATCGTTAATAGTTCTAAGAATAAGAAAAAACTTCATATTATATAACTGTTAGACTTTTGATATTCTCCATTATTTAATCTGTTTATTGTAATATATAAATTATTATTTTTGAGACGTCAATCCACAAATAAGTCTAGAGGTCCCACGTGAATGTACAAAATTCTTTTACTTGTTGATTTATTGGATATGATTAAGACTTTTCATTTTAAATTCAAATTCAAATTTTAATACGTAAATGAATACATAAATAAATAAAAAATTAAATGTTCAAGAAATGAGTCATATTGAATCACCGTCTTATCTAAGTAGAAGAAGAAGAATACTTTACGTACCAAATACTTCTGCTTGCCGATTCATTGTTTATTTTATTACTCAACGAACATTTCAATAATTATATAAATTAATTTAATAAGTAAAGTCAATAAATCAATAAAAAATGGAAGAAATGAGTCGAAATGAGTCACTCAGACTCACCGTCTCCTATCAAAACAAGAAGAAGGGTCCCCCCTCATGACGTCATAACTTAAACATACTTGCTGATTTGTTGTTTATTTTATCATCAAACGTTTGAATTTTAATTTAGATTAAAATTTTAATACGTAAATTAATAAACAGATAAATTAAAAGGTTAGAATATGGAAGAAGAGAGTGAAAATGAGTCCATTTGACTCACCGTCTTCTTTTCGTCGAAGAGAGAGAGAAGAAGAAGCTCATCCTCCCTCCACCCCGATGATGACGTCACAACGTAAACATACTTGCTGATTTGTTGTTTATTTTATCATCAAACGTTTGAATATTAATGTAAATTAACAGTTAAATATATAAATTAATAAAAAAGTAAAAAGGGTAAATATGGAAGAAGTGGGTCAAAATGAGTCCATTTGACTCACCGTCTTGTTCTCGAAGAGAGAGAAGAAGAAGCTCTTCCTCCCCCTCCCCCCCCGACGATGACGTCACCACGTAAACAACAAAGATGGCGCACCTCTTCCAGGTTGACCGCGTCCGCCTCCTGTGTTCGTGCGGCCTTTTGAAGCCCATCACCGCCATCTACTTCTGCAGGCACTGCCTCAAATTGAGGTGCGGCAACTGCGTGTCCCATGAGGTGAGGAGCGGGCCAGATTTTCGGGGGTTTAGGGGGTCAAATGGGGTCTTCTTGAGTTGTGGGTCGCCGCCGTAGGCAGCCTACGGTATGCTATTGGACGGGAGGAGACGCCCACGTCAGGTATGAGTTATTTATCCTATCTTTAATATTTATGTGGATATAAGACATCCAATATGGCCGTAATTAATCGTATTTACCCATAATTAATATTCTGGTAATTAAATGTTTATGGGGCACATTGCCCCAGGAGAGGGTACGAAGGTGAGAAGGCCTGTTTAGGGCATGACATGACATACTACGTTTGCCCATTTTTATATGTTTATTGAATTCCTGAATATATATGATTTATTACGAGGTGGTTTGGACATGCGGTCAAACTGGGAGATCCTCTGGGTTGGCTGGGCATTTGGATGGGGGCCATGGGGATACTGAAGATGGTGTAGAGGAATGGAAGTCTGACTGTGAAGACAGGCCAAACCTTTCTTAGAATGCTGTTCCCTGACCTAGCCAGGGGACTTTGCCCCCCCCCTCCCCCGGATCCCCCTGTATAACACTTAACATGAAGCTGTTGTTACTTAGTAAAGGTTACTTTTCTTGGAACACTTGTCGGAAATTAATGAGGCTAGTTACTTAGCGGCTAGTACCTTTTATATTATTCCATCATTTATGTCGTTTAAGTAGTTGCTGTTAAACCTTGTGACTGCTACCCACCCTACCCATGGGTAGCGTAGGCTGTACCCTAAGGTAGGCCATGCTAGAACCTATGTTCTAACCTTCACTACATTTCAGGACGTCCAGGTCGAGACTTTTACTCGAGAGGGGGAAAATATATTTAATGAGTGATCGTCATTTTAGAGCCAATACATCCTAACCTGGCCTGCCTTTACCTAACTTACCTCGGATGCCCTGCCCTTACCTAGTCGAGGGGTAAAATCCTCCCAAGCAAGTCGTAACTGGAGCACATACATACGACTGTAGGCTACAATATAGAAACTTCCTTTACAGAATCCCAGACAAGGTTAGGTAAAGATAGGCCTGGTTAGGTCATATTCCCCCAGAAAATGCTTAGTATGGTTAGGGGTGGCCTAGACCGGAACACTTGACCCCTTTCCTCACGTTGATCCCAATAGATTTTATAAACGTCGATATTTATGCTCTGATGCCACGAATAGAGCAGGCTTCTGCTTCTCAGCGCAGTCCCATTCCTACATGGTGTCGCTGTTTTGGATGGGCCACTTCCATCTACCACTGTGGTGCTCTTCTGCTTTGTCCAGTGCCCCTTCTCTCACAAGTCTTCCCTCACACATCTCTCCATCTCTTTCGTGGCCCTCCTTATCTTCTCTCTTGCACTTCCACCTCCATAGCATTGCTGTGTGCCTTCCCCTTCCAGTATGTCAGCGATCGCCAAGAATTGAGTCGTCCATTGAAATACCACAGTGAAAACTGATGTAGAGCTTGCTGGAAATTTTGAGATTCGACAAAAGCCTGCTGGAGATCCAGTTTCAGTCACAGTGTTCAATTGTGGGTTTGGTAGGACACAGCCCCCCAGGAGGAGTTAGGCTAGGCTGGGATTGGATTAGTTACCTAGTGGGCAGGGTTTGAGTTAAGCTGCGCCATAAGTGATTGACGAAATGAGTTGAGGTCTCGTCAGCTTAAAAAAATATTTAGTCGAGTCTTCGTTGTTCTTGCAATAAGTGGAGAGGACCCATTTCACATCTAACCAGTTAGAGAGAAAATCCACGGTAAAACGTTAACGATAAAGTGATTCTTCATTTTAAAAGGGGAAAGGAAGTTTTGCCATTGGAAACCTTTTAATACAGGATAAGGTACAGCAAAAACAAATGGTTTTACATTGGCTCTTCCCTTTTCATATGTGAAAAAAGGTTCTCTCTATTCTCTCTCTCTCCTCAGTGTTGTTCTCTTTCTGCCTGAACTCTCACAAACTCTTGTCCTTTGCCATGATTTTGTGGCTTACTTAAGGTTCTTTTATTCCTTTTACTGCACCTCCTCCTCCTCCTCCTCCTCCTCCTCCTCCTCCTCCTCTGTTCCTATCCTCTCTTTTCCATCATACTTTCCTCAACCCTCTCCTGGCAAATGTTGCAAAGTGTAACTGCAAAGTTTCCTCTTCTTACACCTTAAAAAACATTTTTATGGTCAATTTCCTTTTCAGCGCTGAATAACCACATAGATCCCAGCGCTTGGCCTTTGGCTTAAATTTTACATTCCTTTCCATGATTTGGTGGCGTTAAAAAACACTTGCTCATGATTTAGGTGGTTTAAGGATAACCTCCTCTACACTTATTTTGGCCATGATGCTTTTTCTCATGACTGCTTAAATTGGCTTTTACAAATTATAAGTGTTATGCAGATTGAATTTGCATCAAACAAACTCTACTGTAGGAACTGTGTGTCTACTCTGCAGTGGGGGGCAAGTGCCATTGATGCACCTCATGCGGTGCACTGTCAGCATTACTTTAGGTTCTTTGCAGCATCCATTCCATGGCCCCTAGCTGCAACCCCTTTCATTCCTTTTATTGTACCTCCTTTCATATTCGCTTTCTTCCACCTCACTTTCCACCCTCTCCTAACAGTTGATTCATAGTGCTTCAACTGCTTTGAGGTTTTTCTCCTGTTATGCCTTTCAAGCCTTTTGCTGTCAATTTCCGTTTTAGCGCTGAATGGCCTCATAGGTCCCAGTGCTTGGCCTTTGGCCTAAATTCTATATTTAGTTCAGTTTGGAACTGTTTCTAGAATTAAAAGATCGTTTGTTCCAACACGATATGCAAACCCTCAGTCCTTTACATTAGGGAATTACTCTCAGCGTAGGCTGGAAATGGCCGTTAAACTCTTGAGCAAGGTGGTTAGGCAGTAAATTCCGCCAGGTAGGCGGGAATACCCGCCTGCCCGGATGTAAACATTCCAGTTTGCTTCGGCCGTCGTGCGTTGCAGAATGTATTTTTCTGTATATATTATGTGTGTTTGATGGTTATTATTACAAACCCACGATTTGTGATAACCTTGCATAGCCGTCGTTCCCCTGCACTGTGTCTTGGGTTGACGGCCAAGGCGTATTGAAAGGAGCGTAACCGAGTGGCAGTGCTTCTCTCCAGTAGGCCTTCATTTAGATACTGAAGGCGTTCTCCCGTACAATCAGAAATATTAGATTGGGACGTAATATCTTCGCTCCCCTACATTGATCGGGACGTAAGAGTTCGCTTCCCCTCTTGGGCTTCCGCCCTCCGTGTACAAGGGCATGACTACTTCCTTCCTGCATGTGCTGAGTGTTGTTTTCGCCACCTGTGCTTAGAGAGTTGCGGGGCAGATGGGAGGTTGCGGGCGTCGTCTGTAAGTTACGCTTCTACGGCTCCCTTGGTGGCCTCCCCTCTGTCCTTTTCTCTCCCCTCCGTCCTTTTCTCCCCCCCTGTAGGTTCTTCCTTTCTCTCCTTCAGTAGAGATCTCTCTCCTTCTCCTTCTTCGCTCACTCGTCGGGTGAAGACCACGAAGGGGGAGGTGAGCGTCGGGCGACCTCTTCTTGGGTACCTGCTCTTGCTGCATAGGGCAATTCCCTTCATAGCGAGAGGAGTTTCCCTCTCTAATCATCTTTGCTTTTTCTTTCAGGTTGACAGTGAGCATCACAGACACAGCAGTAATTGGCTGGATATCTCAGGGGATATCTCGCACGAAGGAGTCCCGACGTTCATTAGTGTTGCTTCGGGATCGACCACAATACCTGGCTGATGACATGATTCCATGTTGGGATCGTTCCGACTCTGTTCCCGCTGATGTGGATCAATCGCTGTCATTGCTGGGCTTAATGTATGCTGTGGCAATGTCTCTGGCATATCTGTGGTCCATCTGCTCCTGCTGTTCCCTGTGTTATGCTCCTGTTAACTCGACGACAGTCTGTGGGTGGCCCTTCCTGGTCTCCTGCTGCAGCCGTCCTGATTTATCCTGTCGCTGCTGGTGACTTTCATGTGACGTTCCTGGCCATTGCAGTAGCTCCTGCCTTCCAAACCACTTCCGTAGCTCCTGCATTGGCTGTCCTGATCATGCCTGCTGCTTCTCCTGGTGGTCGTGCCCGGGGCCGCTTCCATTGTGTTCCTGCCAGCTGCCCTGGAGGTTACGATGTCCGCCATCCTGTAGAAGATGTCGGCGTAAAGGTGAAGGAAGTCGCCTTGTGGAAGTGACGTTCCTGGCTGTTGCAGTAGCTCCTGCCTTCCAAACCGCTGCCGTAGCTCCTGCATCTGTCCAAACCTGCCGCGTCTCCTGGTGGTCTTCCTGCCAGCTGCCCTGGGTGTATGTCTGCTATCCTGCATCCTGAAGATGTCCGTGAAGGTGAAACATCGCCCTGTGGAAAGTGACGTTCCTGGCTGTTGCAGTAGCTCCTGCCTTCCAAACCGCTGCCGTAGCTCCTGCATCGGGTGTCCTGATCATGCCTGCTGCGTCTCCTGGTGGTCGTGCCCGGGGCCACTTCTGTTGTGTTCCTGCCAGCTGCCCTGGAGTGTACGATGTCTGCTATCCTGTAGAAGATGTCGGCGTGAAGGTGAACGAAGTCGCCCTGTGGAAAGTGACGTTCCTGGCCATTGCAGTAGCTCCTGCCTTCCGAACCGCTGCTAGTAGCTCTTGCATCAGCTGTCCTGATCATGCCTGCTGGTTCTTCTGGTGGTGGTTTCCTGGGCCGCTTCTGTTGTGTTCCTACCTGACTGCCCTGGAGGTTACCATGTTTCGTGTCCACCATCCTGTAGGTGATGTCGGGAGTGGAGGTGAAGGAAGCTGGCCTGTGGAAGTAGCCGCCGTTGTCTTCATCTTATCTTTGATTTCGACTTCTGCTATGTCTTCCCTTCCTCTCCCAAGGTCCAAGGGGGTCCCGGATATCATACATACCCCTGTCGGCCGAAGGAGAGGAAGGCTGCTTCTTCCCCTTAGTGCCCTTGGACGTGTAGGGGCTGCCTCCTTCCGAGGAGGCAGTGGGTCTCTTGTTGGTTCTTCCTGACCTTCGGGTTAGGAACAGATTCGCATAGCCCTGGGTTTTGTGTTTCGGGAGCCGCGGGCACGCAGACCTCGGTCGCGATCCTGTTCCCAGTTCTAGAGGTTCCGCCTCTAAGACGGGGGCTGCTTCGGGGACTCGTTCGTGAACCACTCCGAGTGCTCGAGATTCTATGGAATATCGAGTATCCTGATCTGGTCTGGAGAATATTTCCTGGGCCCAGTTCGGGAGCAGTGCGAGAGAAAGGGCCAAGGCACCCAGGTGTCTCAGCCCTTCCCGCCAGCACCACAAGCACTCTGAGTGCTTGCCAGTGCTCGGTTGGGTTCCCAGCCTGGTGTCTCAATCCTGTCGGTTTGAACACCAGAAGAAGCAGGGAAGAGATTCCCTTCTGGAGTCCTGCAGGACTTCTAAGGGACTGACTCTCTTTCGGGAGACAAGTTTCACTCGTTGGCTCTTGAGCCGATTCGCATTCTCCAGTGGGGTCTGGCGTTTCGTGGGTTGTGAGAGCACGGCCTCTTGAGGCCGCGCCGTCGTTGCCAGTCTTGGAAGTCTGCGTCTAAGACTGGTTCTGTGCCTGGCTCTTTCGATCTCTTAGGAAACTGAAAGCAGCTGCTCCCGATTTTTGGGAGTCTCGTGGGTAGCTCGAATTCTATGAATCACGCGTGCTCTCCTGACGAGAGGCACATGACGAGAGAAAGTGCCAAGACACCCAGGTGTCTGGGTGCCAAAACGCCAGATGTCTGGAAGCTGAGACGCCAGGTGTCTCGATACTGCCCGCCAGCTACTTCGGTTGCTTGGCCGGTTTCATTCTTGTGTCTTGAACCTTAGGGTTCGAGCATGCAGGGTAGCAGACACAGAATTCCCCTTTGAACCTTCTTCTCGAGGGGCCTCAGCCTCGGAGTTTAGAGTACGGGAAACTAGCAATAGTTCACGGCAGACGAGTTCTGCCCTGTCCAGTTCCGATTGTGTTCGTTCGATCGGCTCGGCTTGGCCCCTGGTCGCACTTACGAGACTGGCTCGGCTTGCTTGCCCCGCCCAGCCCTTGGTCGTGCTTGCGAGACTGGCCCAGCTCAGCTTGGCTCGCCCTGCCTGCCTCCCGATCCACCGCATACCTCCCAGTCTGAATCGCGTTCGTGCGATTGACTCAGCTCGGCCCCATATGTTTTTTCCGAATCAGGTTCTCAGCTCTGTTTGAATGAACTTTCTTGCTCTTCCCAGGAAAGTGCTTTGCCACGGCACAAGCGCTCTTCTTCCCTCGTGTAGCAGTAATCTCCGGTTGATTATCGTTCATGGTCCGCCTCTCCTGCTGGTTTTACTGGCAGGACAGGTAGGGGTACTCTTTCTCCTCACCTGTTCTCTTTTCCTCTCGGTTGTTCCGAGAGGCATGAGACGGACAGAGAGCTCTTCAGAGTTCGGCTTCATAGTGTGCTTTGGGTGTCGGTCCCCCGATTGTCTCGTAGTACAACCAGGTAGCCGAGGAGGGTTTCATGGGATGTGTCAAGGCTCCCTCCAAGGGCAGAGGCACAAGTTTCATGCTTCGGAAGCAGCGAGGGTCTTTCAAGTTGCAATGGCCCTCGGTTTTCGGAGAACTTCGCTCCGGTTCGTCAGCGCAAGGATCCCTGGGACAAGACTGCGACTCCCCCAATGAATAATTGTCATCACTCACAACCATTGCAGTTCCTGAGGGGCCAAGAGTGTCGGTGGCCGCCACGGTCCTTGCTTCCAAGAGTGTTCTCGACCGGATGAACTCTCTTCTTGGGAGAAGGAGTTCATTCAGGTCGAGACACCAAGCTTCTCCCCTACCTTGACAGAATACGAATTCTTCTCTTATCTTGCTCCGGCCTTGGCGTAGAAGATGGAAGAATAGGTGAAGGGGAGCAATACCTCGACTCCTCGGATGTTGTAGGTGGACTCCGAATCCTTCGGCATCTATTGTCGTGTTCGAGTTGTCCTTGTTTCCCTCCTCCTTGGACTTTGTATCGATGATCCAGATCATTCATTACTTTGTCCTTTTGGCAGCTGTGGTACTTTCCGAAAAGGCTCGACACTCCTAACCTGCATGTCGTCGACATCTTCGTTAGTACTCTCTCTCCCAAGGATGAAATGCCTAAGGACACATCTTCCTCCTGACTTCGTGAAGTGATCGAAGGAGGTACTCGGCAGCTGACGATGACGATACTGGTACCTTCCACCCAAGAGCTCACGAAGCCGATGGCGTGGTCCATCCCTCGCATTCCGGAAGTTTCTGTCGGGCTGGAAGCAAGACGTGGTCTCATAGACCACACACTTGTCTTCCTAAGGTCTTGCCCACAGGCCCTTGGAACCTTTTTTCCTTGGCCCTGTGGTGGCTGCTGAACAAGTGTTGCCTTACCCAGCTCCTTCATGAGGATGAGTAGCATCTCGCATAAGGTGTTGGTTCTGGAAGTGAGAAGGATACTGAGAGTGACTGGCCTCTCCTCCTCCTTCCCCGTCATTTCTACTTCTCCTCCTTCGGGATGAGAATAGGACTCGAACCAACACGTGCTGGACCTGGCGCTGATGCGGTAAGATTACACATTGAGCACCCATTCTATTTTTCTCCTAGAATCACAGAAGCAATTCCGTTCCTTCCTCTAGCAAGGGGAGGAAGGAGAGCCTGGCAATAAGGGAAACCCTATCTCAGCTTTTCCTTACTGCCTCCGACTCTAAGATTCTTCCAGCCTTTTTCGTATAAGTCACGTTTCCTCACTCATGCAAAAAGGTCCAGTATCTGACGTTTAATCTTGCAGTTCCTACACTCCGATCAACATGTCTGAGGCTCGGGTACTCCTCCTTGCTCTTTCGACCAGGAGGAGTAACCCAGGTGTGTAGAACTCCAGTCAGTTCAGGAGACTCACTCAGATTCCTCCCTCCAACCAGTGAGTCTTCCTAATGTAAAGGACCGATGGTTTGTATATCGTGTTGGAACAAATCACAGTTTTTGAAAGTAAGTTGTGTTTTTCCTAACTATACAAACCTGATGTCCTTTACATTACATATTATGCCCACCTCATGCCACCCCTCAATCTGAACCTGGACCGAAAGGCAAACTGGAATGTTTACATGCGGGCAGGCAGGTATTCTCGCCTACCTGGCGGTAGTTAACACCTGACCACCTTGCTCAAGAGTTTTAACGGTCGTTTCCAGCCTACGCTGAAAGTAATTCCTAATGTAAAGGACCCCAGGTTTGCATGGTTAGGAAAAATACAATTTACTTTCAAAAATTGTGATTTCAATTCCATGATTTGGTGGCGTTAAAAAACGCTTGCTCATGATTTAGGTGGTTTAAGGATAACCTCCACTACCCTTATTTTGGCCATGATGCTTTTTCTCATGACTGCTTAAATTGGCTTTTACAAATTATGTGTTATGCAAATTGAATTTGCATAACACAAACTCTCTTCCATCTTACTTTCCTCAGCCTGCTCTGCGACTGCGAGGTTTTACTCCTGTTACGTGTCTGTAACCTTTTACTCTCAGTTGTCCTTTCGGAACTTAGTGACCTGATAGGTCCCAGCACTTGGCCTTTGGCACAAATCCTATTGTATTATTATTATTATATTCCTCCTGTAGCAGTGTGCTGCTTAATTCTAGGTCGTTGAGTTTGTTCAGAGGATTCTGCCCTAAGGGAATTGATGTTGCTTTCTCGCCAAACGCCTGTCGAACGATGTTCGTGAGTGCCTGCGTTTTAAGGTGTCCCTAAAATGAGAGGTAGCTTTGTCATTTAGCAGGTACATTACACAGTCTGTTACATACTAATGAACTTGGGACGTTTTGGTGCCCTTTTTGTGTCCCGCAGTTGGAACTTCTTCTTCAGAAGTTCAAGCGAAGGCACAGTGCATTACTACCCTGATACTATTCTTCTTGCATTTTATTATGTTTTTATCTATTTATTGATTTATTTCTTTTTTTTTTAATAAGTGGTATATATATATCTCCTCTTTCTGTACTTCCCCTCACTTCTTCCTCGTGAGCACCTCAATAATATTCTTTGGAAGCTTCAGTTTCAAGTCAGTGGCTCCTTTGGTGGGATTCTTCTTGTTCCATATTGATAGGATTCAGCGACTGAATAATAATAATAATAATATAGAAATACTGCGCAGCATTTGTGCAGCAATGTAGAAACACTGCGCAGCATTTGTGCAGCAATGTAGAAATACTGCGCAGCATTTGTGCAGCAATATAGAAATACTGCGCAGCATTTGCAGCAATGTAGAAATTCTGCACAGCATTTGTATGTAGAAATTCAGTGCAGCATTTGTGCAGCAATGTAGAAATACTGCAGCATTTATGTAGTAATGTAGAAATTCTGCACAGCATTTGTACAGTGATGTAGAAATTCAGTGCAGCATGCAGAAATTCAATGCAGCTTTTATGCAGCAATGTAGAAATACTGTTCAGTATTTATGCAGCGATGTAGAAATACTGTGCAGCATTTATACAGTGATGTAGAAATTCAGTGCAGCATTCATGCAGCGACACGGAAATACTGCACAGCATTTATACATTTATCGTTTTCAATTCCAGGTCGATACCCTCTTCTGCCCCAACTGCCTGGAGAACATGCCCTCGACTGAGGCTCGCCTGAAGAAAAATAGGTGGGTACTTTGACTGTACCTCCTTTCATATTCTCTCTCTCTCTCTCTCTCTCTCTCTCTCTCTCTCTCTCTCTCTCTCTCTCTCTCTCTCTCTCTCTCTCTCTCTCTCTCTCTCTCTCTTCCATCTCAACTTCCTGGGTTGTTTTGTAGTGCGTCAACTTCTAAAGGCTCTCCTCATCCTCTTACTTACGCCTTTCGAACCTTTCTGTTCCTCCTGTTAACCTTTCAGACTTTTCTGTTCCTCCTTGTATGCCTTTCAAACCTTTCTCTTCCTCCTTTAATGCCCTTCAAACCTTTTTCTTCCTCCTTTTATGCCCTTCAAACCTTTCTGTTCCTCCTTTTACACCTTTCCAACCTTTCTATTCCTCCTTTTACACCTTTCAAACCTTTCTGTTCCTCCTTTTATGCCTTTCAAACCTTTCTATTCCTCTGAGTTTTCCCTTTTGCCGTGAATGACCTTTTGTTAAACATTTTGCCTTGGCTGCAAAATCCAGATCACAAGATTGCGGGAAAACGGAAGCAGTGGAGAGAATTGCAAAGCTAGCAAGGTAGACGAGTTTTCTGTACAGCTTATAATCAAGGCCACCAAAAATACATCTGCCTTTCAGTGGTCTCGGTATGCTGCTGTATGAGCCACGGCCCAGTGGTGGCCTGGCCTATATCTTTGCCAGACATACTGAGGAGGCGGAGGAGGCTAGAGGGCTGCAATTTGGTATGTTTGATGACTGGAGGGTGGATGATCAACATACCAATTTGCAGCCCTCTAGCCTCTGTAGTTTTCATTTTATTTAAGGTTAAAGTTAGCCATAATTGTGCGTCTGGCAATGATACAAGGCAGACCACCACCGGGCCGTGGTTAAATGTTTCTAGACCACCAAAAGATATTTACTCATTTATTTTATATTCTTTTTAATCTATATTTACTAAATATTCTTCTTTCTTTAAAGCATTATAATGAACATTACTTTCAATAATTCAGTTTATCTTAATTGCAAAATCATTGAAACTATTTTTTACCCTAATTGCAAAATCTTAAGCTGTTTTTGTCATGGCTGAAAAATCGTATAAACTGTTTTTGGCAGAATTGCAGTTCCCCAAGCTGTTTTTAGCCTTACAGATTCATCATAATTGCAATTTCTTTCTTAAGCTGTTTTCATCATACAGTAATTGTAACTTCTTGCACTTTTTTTTTTTTATCGTACAATAATTGTAATTCCTTAAGCTGTTTTTACCATAATTGCAATTGTTTTCATCATACAGCAATTGCAGTTCCTTAAGCTGTTTTTATCGCACAACAGTTGCAGTCTCTTGAGCTGTTTTTACCATAATTACAATTTCTTTCTTAAGCTGTTTTCATCATGCGATAATTGCAATTTCTTATGCTGTTTTTGTCGTAATTGCAGTTTCTTGAGCTGTTTTTATCGTACAATAATTGCAATCTCTTGAGCTGTTTTTACCATAATTGCAATTTCTTTCTTAAGCTGTTTTCATCATACAATAACTGCAATTCCTTAAGCCGTTTCTATCGTACAATAATTGCGATTTTTTTAGCTGTTTTTACCATAATTGCAATTTTCCTTAATCTGTTTTCAACCTCACAGATGCGCCAACTGCTTCGACTGCCCGAGCTGCGGCCACACCCTCTCCACTCGGGCCACGAGCATCCAGGCGCCCAATCCAGACGACTCGAGCAAGACCGTGGCGAGGAAGGTGTATTACCTGGCTTGCACAGGCTGCCGATGGACCTCGAGGGACGTCGGTCTCAACGACCAGACCGTCGGTAAGTTTGGGGAGGAGGAGGCCTCAGATCCGACTTCTTAGTTTACGCTTAATTTACTGGAAAATCATTTTATGCCGCAGAGGTACCCAGGAGAACACTGCCCTAAAATGCAAAAATGCAAAACTGAGAAGAATGGTATTTACTCCCTTACCTTACTACTGATTTTGCAGACACTGCAGATGGGACCCCCTGAATACTCGTTGAAAGCTTTGAAGAGTCATTCTGTAACTGCAATAAGTTTTGTATTAGTGTTTCACGAGCCCAGTGGGTGGCATATCTCAATTTCGACAATTTTGCAGATTCTGCAGTTTTCCATTTTAAGGCAAAATTAAAGCATAGGGACCATTTTCTTCTAGATATCAAAACTTTTCTGTGTTAAAGTCAGTTTCAGAACTCTCCAGAATTTCAGGTGCTTGGGCATCCTTGTAATACCATTACATTACTCCTGTCCAGTAAATCTCGTGTGTGCTCATGATAAAATCATAAATATTATTTTATCGAGCTGGAATCTTTGTGGAATCTGCTGAGACATTACTTTTGAACTGTTTACATTGATCAAGGCCTGTGTAACGCATTCATAATGTAATGTATACATTTGTATAAGTGTAGCTCTTTTAGTCAGATGTATTTTTAATTTTAAGATGTCTTTCTTGAGTAAGAAAAATCACTGGAGAATATTTTTATAAAATAGCTGAACAAAGCTATTTTTTTTTAATGTTCAGAAGCCGAGAGAACAGACGACCTTGTGCGCCATGGTCTAGTCTAGGCCCAGAGAAAGTAAGAAAAAGGGAGAGAGTGAGAGATATTTTATAGAATTATACATTTATGGAGTGTCTGAAACTTTATGCTGAGATAGAGAGAGAGAGATTCTTTGTGGACTAATGCATTTATGGAGTGTATGACAGGAGAGAGAGAGAGTATGGCGATAAAAATCAAAAGCAATCAACTCTGGGGTCATTTGCTAGGCCAGATAGTAGTCGATTTCTGCATAGGCGTCAACTTTTAGAGGTTTGTGGCACTGTCATGGACTTATTGTGCCATTACGGCGATAATTGACATCGTCTCTCTCTTCCAGCCACCGGAGGCTGGGCCGAACAGGACAACGAACACTACAAGTACCTCCAGAGCCTCCTCGAACACTATCGCTCGGTCGCGCAGCGCGAGAAGGTGGAGAGGGAGAGAAAGCGGTCCTCCTACCGCAAGTCTTCGTACCTGAGCCTGTCTGAGAAGTACAGCCTGTCTCCCTCTTCGATGATTGGTCGAAAGTCTCTCTCGTCATTCTCGTCCCTGTCGTCGAAGGTGAGAAACAGTCTCTCTCTCTCTCTCTCTCTCTCTCTCTCTCTCTCTCTCTCTCTCTCTCTCTCTCTCTCTCTCTCTCTCTCTCTCTCTCTCTCTCGTAGTTCCTAACCTTTTGCCTCTATGAAAATGGAAGGCATATTAGAAATATTCATTAATATCCTTTGCCTCAAATTGTGTAAAAGGTACTAAAGATTACTTCTCTTCCGGGTTAGCTGTCTAGCTCCTCAAACTTAGCCTCACCACAGTTTTCACGATGTCATATCGGCCCTGAGAATCTAGAAAAGTAACTGCTTGGTCAGTCAGAGTTAGCTCTCATGCAACAGAGAAGTAACTGCTTGGTCTGAGTTAACTTTCGTGACAACAGAACAGCCATAAATTCATAAATTTCGGTAACTAAGACGCGTCTTTCATATCTGCAGGGTGACCCCGGGCTCACGTCTGAGCTGACGCCCTGTGAAGCTGAGGAAGAAGTGGACGGCCTCCCTGACAACATATTCACGGAGGACATCATCCTCTCGGCAGGTTAGTTGGCCCATTATTGCAGTTAGCGGGCTCGATTCCCTGCAACACATTAACGTGACTTCAGGAATCCAAGACTCTAAAACAAACGTTTAATCTACAAAAAATCTCAGGAATGCAAGATTCTAAAATATAAAGGTTTAATCTACAGACACAAACAGGTTTAATCTCTGTCGACTCGATGTAGAAAGAGTTTCGCCTCAATTTGAGAAACATTTGGTCCCTTTTGCATGACTCTGACAAGTGAAGAGGCTCAGTGTATGTCAGAGGATGTGATTAGGTCAGGAGAGGTCAGGATTAGATCAGGATAAGTAACTTTGGGGCTTGACGACTCCCCGGACAAGCTGCTGGTCCGCGTGATGTTTTAATATCTTCCGATTTTCAGTGACGACGATGGATCAGCGCATGGCATCTCCCGAGTGGCAGCCCGAAGAGACGAAGGCCCTGTATCCCCTTCACAAGCACATCCTGGTCAAGCGTTCGCTGAGATGCCGCTACTGCGAGCACAACCTGTCGAAGCCGGAGTATAATCCGTCCTCCGTGAAGTTTAAGATCCAGCTCAGTGCATTGTAAGGATGTTTTTACGTTTGTTGATGTTTCTTGCTATATAAAAATTATGGAGGAGTTTAATACGCCTGAAGGAAGTTCTTGAAATGCTAGGAATGTTTCCATCAGTGCATCTCATGCAGTGCACCGTGGACATGGCTCGAGGTTCTTTGCACACTGTCCCTTCCATGGTCCCCGGCTGCTGCAACCCCTTCCATTCCTTTGGCTGTACCTCCTCCTCTCCTAACAATTGTTTCATTGTGCTTCAACTGCAGAAGGTTGTCCTCCCCGTTTGCCTTTCAAACCTTTCTATTCCCCCTCGGTTTCCCTTTCAGCTCTGAACAACCTCATTATTATTATTATTCTAGCTCCTAGCTCTTCAGCCTTTTTGTAGCCAAACTTTTTCTATATTCCTCTCCCTCTTGCTATGTCAGCAGGAAAGGACAAGTTGGTCATACATTTCTCAATGAAATTCCCATTCTTGTGTAGAGATGACTTTGTCTTTGCTAGAAAAAAAGTGGGATGACGTTGCAGGAAAAACATTATTATTATTATTATTATTATTATTATTATTATTATTATTATTATTATTGAGAAGATGAAGAAGAACCCTGTTCATACAGAACAAGAAGCCCACAAAAGGGGCCATTGCCTTAAAATTCGAGAACCTTCCACAGAATATTACAGCATTCATTTGAAAGAAGTGACAGAAGGTAACAGAAAATGCAGAACGACGAGATATCAGTTATTCGAAAATAAAAAGATAAATTAACAAATGAATAATTAAAAAGATAAAGATGGAAGTAAATGATTAAAAATACAGAAAGGTGTTTGAAGTAATGCCAAATTGGTATTTGGTACCCAACTTGGGCACATATCAGTGAGAATTACATGGATTGTCATTCATTTAATGCACTGTATGCATTACTAAAGGTTCTTTGCAGCGTCCCTTCGGCCCCTAGTTGCAACCCATCACTCCTTTTACTATACCTTCATTCATAGTTTTATCTTTTACCATCTTGCTATCCTTAACCCTCTCCTAACAGTTATTTCATATTGCAATTGCAAGGGTTTCCTCCTGTTACACCTTTCGAACCTACCTTCTCACAATATCCTTTCCAGCGCTGAATAACCTCATAGGTCCCAGTGCTTGGCCTTTGGCCTAAACTCGATGATCCATTCCAAACTATTTAACAGATTTTATTTGTAGCCAGAATAAAACTCCAAGCAAACTGAGTATAGTATTAAACCTGATGTTAGAAAAAGACACACTACTTGCAAAATCAGCTACATAGGTCAGGTAAAGAAGACCGCTGAGGATGTTTGTTGCCGTATTTTTATGCAGTGAGCATAATAAACTCGCATTTCACCTGCGCCAAAAATTATTGAAATGCGGAAGGCTGACCAGCAATTACTTGACACAGTCCAGACTTTGTACCATTCTCATTTTCATACTTGCAAGCCCTACAAGTTGCCAAAGCAACAAAAATATCCTACTTTTCACTGCAATATTATCCTATGCCACCTGTCCTTCCATTGCTCTCCTTATGCATCCAGAGTATCAGACATCCTCATCTAATACAGGCAGTCCCTGGATTACGAAGGGCTTGGTTTACGACGTTCTTCAAATACATTCATCAGCAAAATTTGAAGTTTTTTTGTTATGAAAAACTCAATAAAATGCAGGTTACATCGTTTTCAAGACACCCTAAGGCTTACGACGCAGTGTCGGAACAGAACCCCTGTCTTAACCGAGGACTGCCTGTATTCTCGTGCGACACCGACCATTATATTCGACACATAGTCCTGCATTTTCATGCACAACAGCTCCCGAACCACTGCGTTCCCGGCTGGACCTTCTGTTAAGCTTCCTTTCTTCGTAGACTTCCAAGTGATGCTAGAGATTAATAGCTCTTTGCAGCATCCCAGCTACATTGATACCTTATTCAACTGTTCCTTCTCTCTCTTCCTCCTCATCTGTTGAACTTCTGTAACGTTGCTTGCGGGCGGACCATATGAAACCAGACATGATAATTGGTCGACACATTCAACTACTTTTTAATAACTAAGACTTCCTTTCACCCAGTCATTAAACCATGCATCATGAGTTTGGGAGATATCTTGAACCCTACCACTGCCAGGGCATGGAAGAAAGATGAGAAGTAATGGAGAGCGATTAGGGTCAGCAAGGTTAGAAGCGCTTGCTCGACACAGACATCAGGAAGACCCCATCTTTGTCAAATGGTTCCTAGGAAGAAGGGAATCTTAGCTTTTCAGACCTTTATGCAGTCAAAGATTATTATTATTATTATTATTATTATTATTATTATTATTATTATTATTATTATTGTTATTATTATTATTATTATTATTATTATTATTATTATTTCTGTATTATTATTATTCATAAGATGAAACCTATTCATGTGGAACAAGCTCACAGGGGCCACTGACTTGAAATTGGAGCTTCAAAGAATATGGTGCTCTTGAGGAAGGACATAGTAAGAGCAGGTAAAGGGAACTACATAAAGAAGAGATCCCACTCGTTAAAGAGACAAAATAAATCCTCCGGGAGTCTCTTCCACAGTCCAATGGTGCGAGGAACGAAGGACCTGTGGAACTGAGAAGTTTGACATTTACTGCGTACTGGTGCTTTTGCTGTTCAGCGAATCTCGTTGCTTATTTCCGCAAGAAGTTTATTGGCAAAGCCGTCGTTTTGGGAAAATATATTTGCGGATTAGGTAAACCCATTTCACTGTTCTCCTTGCATTTGAATACATTTTTAGCCATTTATTAATTAAATTTTATAATTGAGAGCTCTTTCTTTCTTTCTGTATTTCATTTTACCTCCTCTTACTTCTGAAAATAGAAATAAGGGGGATATGGAATATGCCAGTGGAAATTGTACCCATAATCTTTGGAACACTAGGCACTATCCCAAGAGCCTGAGAAGGAATCTGGAAAAACTAGGTGCCGAAGTAGCTCCAGGACTCTTGCAGAAGAGTGCGCTACTAGAAACAGTGCACGTAGTGAGAAAAGTGATGGACTCCTAAGGAGGCAGGATGCAACCCAGAACCCCACTATAAATACCACCCAGTCGAATAGGATGACTGAAATAGAAAAAAAAATAGAAATGATAATAATAAAAATCACTTGGTTCAGCAGACAAAATGAATTATGTGATGCTCTGTGGCCCCTACCTGCAACCTCTTCCATTCCTTTTACTGTACCTCAGTTCATATTCTCGTCTTCCATCTTGCTATCCACCCTTTCCTAAAAATTATTTCATAGTGTTACTGCTTTGAGGTTTTCTTCCTGTTACTCCTTTCATCCCTCGCTTTCAGTCCCCCTTCCAGCGCCGAATGACCTCGTCATGGGTCCCAGCACTTGGTCTTTGGCCTAAATTTTACATTGTTCAATTCCAGCTATCACGTGCCGGAAGTTCGCATGGTCAGGCAGGTTGAGCTGAAGATTGAAAAGGAGACCAACGTCCAAATCTCGCTCTGCAATCCCACGCCCCACGACATGACCGTCGCTCTACTGCCTTTCGTCCCGGAGGCTTACATTGCCGCTCTGCAGAAAGGTAATATATTTGTGTTCTTAGGTGAATTTGAAAGCTTCATTAATGTGAATTTGAAAGCTTAATCGAGGTGCATTTCACAGCTTAATCAATGTAAATTTCAAAGCTTAATCAAGGTGAATTTGAAAGCTTAATCAAAGTGCATTTCAAAGCTTATTCAAGGTGAATTTTAAAGCTTAGAGAGCAGATGCAGGGTAGGAAGACGGGTAGGTTTGAGAAATCCTAACCCAACTTAGGACACCCCCCAAGGAGACACACACATTACCCAAGCTTAGTAACGTACGCTAACTTTGTACTTCAATAACTTTTTTTCTTACATCTGTGATCTACGTTTCAGCTTTTTATTATTTGCAGATTCTTGTACCTTCCAGAAACTGATTAGGCAAACTGATAAGCTCTCTCTTATTGTCTGTTAGTGTATCGGATTTTTGGAGCACGTGGCCTTCAGATCAGCAACAGATTCTATGAGTACAGTTGAATATATCTGCCTATTTTGATAATTCAAACAACAAGAATCCCCTCTAAAAATGCCTGTACCTGAGTATTGTAATAGTTTTATCACAAGAGTCACAAAAATATGAAAATACGGTAATTAGTGAATATTTCTCAGTGAAAAATACCACGAATAGGCGAATCGTGTGGTTGTAGTTTATTTAGAAATAAGTGCAGGCTGTAATGTATAGTCTTTGTTGCATCAGGTAACAATGACTAATCATTTGCCACTTATCAGAGAGCCAGACCCTGTAAGTATCTCTTAAATCGAGGTGCTACTCATAGTCTAAACTCTTAGGTACAAGGTATTCCATATAGTTTTTAGCCTTCAGTCCCAAGTTGCAACCCCTTTCTGTACCACCTCTGTTTATATTCTCTTTCTTCCATCTTACTTTCCTTAACCCTCTCCTGACAATTGTTTCGTAGCGCAACTGTGAGGTTTTCCTCCTGTTACACTTTTCAAACCTCCTTTACTCTCAATTTCCCTTGCAGCGCTGAATGGCCTCAGAGGCCCCAGTGTTTGTCCTTTTTGGACAAAATTTTATAGTCCAATACCAATCAGCCCTGTGAGACTTACGAACGTCAGATTACTGGTCTAGTCAAACTATTTATTTGTGATAATAGTAATAATAATAATGATAATAATAATGATAATGAATATTTACAGGCGAAGAGCAGGCAGCGGAAGCGGCAGCAAGCAGCCTGAACACGAGCAGTCTGGTCCGAGTCGTGGAGATTCCCAGGGAGGAGGACGACCTGGTCCTCACCGCGGACGTTGCCTTACCCCAGGGCCAGTTCGTCCTGTCGGCCCGAGACGATACGGCCGAATACGACGACCAGGACTCGAATTCTAACTACAAGGACGACCCCCAGTGAGTCTGCGAGTAAAAAAAGAACAACAGGTCTCGGAAGGGGCGGAGAGGTCCTGTTTCCTTTTGGGAAGGGATTGGTAGGCCACTGGTATACAAAACTACCCTGACAGTAAGACGAAGCATAGTTATGATATGTACGGTGGAGAGATCATATGAAGTTTTCACTAAAACAGCCCCGTAAGGGGATAGTGCCACCAGTGCACGTCTCGTGGTGCACTGTAGGCATTACTAAAGGTCCTTTGCAGCGTCCCTTCCTCGGCGTGTAGTTGCTATAATATTCTCTTCCATCTTATTTTCCTCAATCCTCTCCTCCTGACAGTTGATTCATAGTACTGTCAGTTTCACTTTCCTGTTTCTGTGCAGATATGCTGTTGTTGTAGTGTAGGCCTCTTATTCTGAATGGGGATTGGCAAGGACATCTTTCTTTACATATTTTGTCTGGTTTATTGATTGATTTACGGTGACTGAAACTGGCGTCACAACTGGAAGATAGGCTGGTGTCTTAGAGATTAAAAGATTTTTTAGATATTTTACGAGACAGATTCAGGAAATCATGAAAAATGTCTATAGGTGGGACTTGGACATGTTGAGAGAGGGAGAGAAACTCATTTCACCTTAAATGTCTTTTAAGTTAGATCATTATATAGAAATTTTCTGACAACAATGACCTCTTTACAATTTTTCGAATGTCCTACATTAAAATAAACCTGTCCATCCTCAAGATGGAGCTAAAACTAACGTAATACCACGAAACGTAAATTCACATTGAACGATGCAGGAAAATCATTGCTCTATTTATTAATTTATTTTCTCTTTTTAATGAGTGAGATCTCTTCTTTCAGTGTTTCTCTTTACCTCTTCTTACTTCCTCCTAATGAACACCATAATATTCTTTGGAAGCTTGAATTTCAAGTCAATGGCCCCTTTAGTGGGCTTGTTCCATATGGATAGGATTCTTCATCATCTGAATAATAATAATAATGATAATAATAGATACGACTCCAAAACTCTCAGACGGTTAAGGAAACGAAAGAGTTTTGGGGTATTTTGATTAATCGTAAGGAAACAAATGACTGTGGATTGTTTTAACTCAGAAATATTTCTCGTATCTTTCCAGAGTGGTGGCGTGGCGCAGAGCGAACAAAGTCGGCGTCAACCTCCTAGTGACGCCGAAGAAGGACACCGAGCGAGCGGTCGTGGGATTCATCCTGCGATACGACTACACAAACACCGTGGCAACGGCCACGGAGTCGCGAACGGTCACCCTGAATATGCCTGTCGTTGTAGATGTGGGTCCTGTGGACAAGGAGTAGTTCGTAGACCGTAATTTATCTCGTTTCATCATTGATAATTGTTTCCAGTTCGTTAACATGGAGATTTAGCTCACGAAAGGCGTAACTTTGCACTTGTCTTTTGGACGTGAGAGGCGAGCTTCTGGGTAATGCTCGTGGAATAGGTGCTTCTGGATTTGCTGTTACGGAGACGGATTGTCTTTGCCTTAGTGAATATCCACTTCTCATGTTTCTTTACGATAGAATCACAGGTCTGTTTGCAATCTTATTCCTGTAGGAATTATCAACGCACACTCGGAAGTGGCTCTCCTTACGAATACCCAGGTCTGCTTACGCGTTACAGACTTCTAGAAGAATTTTTAAACAGAGAAGACTTCTAGAATGTTATCTAGCACATTATATGTCTTCTTAGTTTACTTGTAATACTGTGAATACATTTTTACATTTTCATTAACTGTGGATGTTGTTTGAGCTGCACACACTTCATTTCGTAATGTTGCCTCTTCAAATATAATTTAAGGGACTCGTAGCTTTTAGAAATTGCCGTATGTGATATTTAGACGTAAAAACTTCTATTTAATCAGTGTGCGAGCTTTGAATGTGGGCATATTTTCCAGGTAACTTACTGAACTTGAGAAATTCAGTAAAAATTTTGGGATTGTAAGCTTTTATATGAGATGTGGTACAGCATTTTAAAGCCTTTTGAATTGTGTCCCTCACATAGTCTTGATTAGGACTTTGCTTTTTCAGTCTCGTCAAAAACAGATTCGGTCGTAGATTTTCCAGTCGTCACCTTCGTCCGACTTCAGTTTTAAACTTGTTCACAGCCTCATTCTCAACCAGTGAGACATATTTCTTGATACGTCCTGCTCGTTCTTAGCCTTTGATCTTAAATCATAGCCGGGGAAAAGTTGTAGGAACTTGGTCAGGTAGAGGAAGGATCCATAATGTACTATCTGTCGTTATATCCATCTCCTTTTGATTAAATTTTTGAAGTTGGGCAGATTAGTCTAATTGTCATTTTGCGCAAACTTAACATTATTACCAATTTCGGTCAAAATACGTTTTACCTGTTATTGAGATATTATGTTAGCAGACAGAGTCAAGTTGAAAAAATGATCTCCTGCGTCATTGAGAGATACAGGGAGACAGAAAAGCTAAAGTAAGTCGGTGTTTCGCCGTTATCGGCGCTCACAGCACTGTAGCTTGATGTTGCATCAACTTACAGATCCATTACCGTGATGCCTATTCTTGCCGTTAGTGCCGTCAGCGGTGCTTATGGCACTGTAGCTTAATGCAACATCAAGTTAACGTGCTGGAAAAGTGCCGTGAGATCGAATCCACCCAAGTCGGTGACGCACTGCATATGTTGACTGCTCTTGCGATGTTGTGGAGTAAGGTATCGAAATGAGTCTAGCCTCATACTGCCTGTCTTTGAATGCAGCTTCAAAATTTGTGCAACTTTTAGGGAAATATTGGTATTCTACCTTAAGTAACTTACAAATTACTTCCTGCTGTGTAATTGACAGTTGTTTCAGAGCTAGATGCTTGACTTAATATAAGGGATTCATATCAAATTATAAAGTTATATATCTATATATATATATAAATATGGAATCTTAATGCAAAGGTTTTTCATTCTCCCACAATATTAAACGGACAGATGACGTCGTCGTGATGTTTGCAACAAACATCTTCCAATGTGAGGGTGTTTTAAATCCTCCCATTGCCAAACGTTACAGACACCACCCTACTTTCCAACACTGAACTTACAAACATTCAGAGATACAAACAAACAGGATTGCTAATTAAAATTGTGTCCAGAGCGCTCCCCTTTGCCACCCGTAAGTTCAGATTTTGTTTTGTGCACCTATCCTGTACATCAGTTGCTGTGCGTACGGTGTATTGTTTAAGGATGAAAAAACGTACGGTACTGCATTGATTTTATATCATACTGTACTTAAATAGGCATGAAGAGTACAGTAACCAGTTTACAAACAATGCAACATACAAACGGCCGTCTGAAACGTAACTCTTCTTTTAAGTAGGGTGGTGTCTATGTAGTTTACTGCCCCAGGTTTTAGTACAAAACACCTACACCCTTTGATTATCGTAGTTCGCCCTCATCTTTAACACTTGTATGTCTGTCCCTCGCCTTTGTGAAGATGCAAATGGCTGTCCATCAAATCCTTTTAGTTAAAATGTTAATCGATACGAACTAGAGCCATACACCTATACTAATGGATGGGTGCTGCGGTGTGAATATAATAAAAAACTGATTATTTGCAGGTTGCAGATTACTTTGTAGCACTAATAATCCAGCTTCTGGAACTGTCATGGTTTGAGTTATATTTATTGTATGGAAAAAGCTCATGGAAATTATAGGACTAAGTACGCTTAGTCCTACGTATACTGTTGGAATACTCGTATGGTTTGTGTGAAAATCTTATTTTCTGTTGTCAGATTTTATCTATAATTTGTCTTTTTTTATTATTATTAATAATGTTTTCATTATGTCAGCTCGAGTCAATATGTGACGCAGGGTTGCATTTTACTCTCGGCACATTGCAAGATGCTAATGTCAAGTTCTTTATGTCCAAAATCTTATTTATTTATTTCCGCAGTCAATGGTCTCCGGTTAGCCATCTTCGCTTACGGAGTCCGAAAGACGACAGGTACCTTTATCGGAGTAGTCTTACAGTTCCCTGGTGAATCTATCAATTGTCTGGTGTCCCTTAAGATTCTCAACAGAGAAGGACACTGCCCTGCATCCATGCTGGCTGTGGGAGACGCACGGGGGGTGATAAGTAAACGAGTGTGTCTGGAAGGCGTTACTATACTGTATAAGGTTCTTCACAGCGTCCCTTCCATGGCTTCTAGCTGCCGCAACACCTTCCATTCCTTCAAACCTTTCTATTCCTGTTATGTCTTTAAAAGCTTTCTATTCCTCCTGTTTCACCCTTCTAACCTTTCTATGCCTCCTGTTACAACTTTCGACCTTTCTGTTCCTGTTACACCTTTCAAACCTTTCTATTCCTCATGTTACACCTTTCAAACGTTTCTGTTCCTCCTGTTACACCTTTCTAACCTTTCCATCCCTCCTGTTGTGCCTTTCAAACCTTGCTGTTCCTCCTGTTACACCTGTCAAACCTTTCTGTTCCTGTTATGTCTTTAAAACCTTTCTGTTCCTGTTTCACCTTTCTAACCTTTCTATTCCTCCTGTTACACCTTTCAAACCTTTCTGTTCCTGTTACGTCTTTAAAACCTTTCTATTCCTCCTGTTATGTCTTTCAAACCTTTCTATCCCTCCTGTTACACCTTTCAAACCTTTCTATCCCACCTGTTACACCTTTCAAACCTTTCTGTTCCTCACAGTATCCTTTTCAAACCTTTCTATTCCTCTTGTTTTCCTTTCAGCACCGAACAACCTCATCTTAGGTCCTACCATGATTTCTTTGTGTCACACTTAAGTTAATTCTAGTTTGTTCTGGTTTCTTAACTGTCACTGTTAGCCATGATCATTAGAGGAAGAGAGAATGTCCTGTCCTCATGAGTTAAATGTCATCAGTTGTAGTTGAAAGAGATTCTAATTTGCAGTAATATATTCCTGAATTTGTTTAAAAATGATTAATGAAGTTAACTGAATGGTTTACTTACTGGCAAATCAGTTGTGTCGAGCACTTTTATTTTTTAAGTAAACATCAGCTAATGGGCTAACGTTTACGGTTAACTTTGACTCCTGTGGTGTTCATTATTATTATTATTATTGTTATTATTATTAAATTTGTTGGGTATCGAAGACTGTACAAAACCGATCTAATTTCTTGTTGTGCAAACAACATTCGATAGGAGTTTTATCTTGGCTACGACTAAAATGTAGAATACTCTTCCTAGTGCAGTTGTGGAGTCTTCTGATCTCCAAATGTTTAAGCTAGGAGCACATTCTTTCCTGCTCTCTCTCTCTCTCTCTCTCTCTTCTGTTAATTTTACTCTTCTTTCTGTATTTCCCTTTACCTCCTCTTACTTCTTCCTCTTAATGAACACCGTATTCTTTGGAAGCCTGAATTTCAAGTCGATGACCCTTTGGAGGGCTTGTTCCATATGAATGGGGTTCTTCATCTTCTGAATAATGAATAATAATAATAATAATAATAGTTCTCCTGTTCACAACAGATCCTGTGTTTGGGTTTACTGACGTCATGTAGGCAGCTTGTGGAATCTACCGCAAGAGCTATATTCTGCAAATCTTTTATATATTTTTCTTGACGCTTAAGGAACTTAGTCTTCTAAGCTCTCAGTATTTTGCATACGTCTTGTTGATGTTTGTAAGCAAATATTTCAGCGTGAAGCCAGGAAAGAGAATATATCTTTCGCCGTGTACACGTGAAGGCGGCCTTGCGGTTCCTTAACATGAAAATGAGGCAGAACGTTAGCGTTTCAAAATGATTTTCACTTGTAAATTCAGTGAAAGGTATAAGCCTGTCGTAGGCCTGGGTGGCTGAACCATCTTGAATGAGTTTAGACTCGTAGCCTGGCAATTATAATGCAGGATTTCTTTATTGTAAATTGCTGTTTTAAAACTTTTTTACAGAATTTATTTTGACCTGATGTTGATGAGGTATGCAAAGACAATTCTATGATTTTACAATCATAAATTGTTTTACATTCTGTGTTAATTTTATGCACAAAACTTATGTTGTTATGTTTACACTTCACTGAACTGAGGAGTGTATTGTCTAGACTAGTTATGAAATGTTATGAATTTCTATGTAGTTTAAGTGTAGTTTACAAAAGTGAAGTGTTTATTATTAAAATAACATCAAATCCAGTATTTTGTTTCGACTTGTAACGTAAGAGGCCAGCCTAAGCTTGCTTATCCAAATTTTCCAGGTATGAGACACTCAGCTCTTAACCCTGAGGCATTTGGTGAAAAGGGATTTGAATTCACCCCACGGGGTGAGCAGATTTTGTACGAAGGCAACTGCTATTATTATTATTATTATTATTATTCATAAGATGAACCCTATTCATATGGAACAAGCTCATTAAAAGGGTCTTTGGCTTGAAATTCAAGCTTCCAAAGAATATGTACTCATATAGTGGCCACTTATGTGTATGAAAATTGAGTCTTAGGTTATTTCAAGTTTGCCTTTGTTCCATAACATCTACAGGTGTGTTTCCTCGTCTGTCGAGAGCCATTTCACTGGCTTAATGCCGAGAGACTGAAAAAAAGGAATCTGTTGCTCTTACATAAGTCATTTGAAAACCTGTAATTGGTTGGAATCGTTTGCGTAAGTCATTTGAAAACCTGTTATTGGTGTTATGTTACCAGCCATTGCCCGAAAAAATTAAGTTAATAAATAGCATTTGGGAATCAACAGTTTTTCCCGACAGCGTATAAAAGATAACTTTTAAAATCTTAGCGTTTTTATTGCCTGTGGTTTATTTAGACTTGTAAATTTTTATTGCTTGCAGTATATGAGTAGTTTTTAGTGACAGTTAAATCATTTTTCCGCACACCTGTGTGACTTTTTTGTGTAAAAAAATAAAATTTACAGTTTGAGCAGAAATATTTTTATGCGACTCCAAACTTCCCAGTACCAGAAGTTTTGATAGAGGTAACTGTTTATGTTTGACTATATTTATCTTTTATACATTTTGTAACTTTTGCTTTTTATCCTGAAGTAGTTTATGAACTATTTGGCGTGTTCTCACAAACTCCTGTTCTTATCAAATAACAACATTGACTTGAAAATGTTTCACGTTTTATCGATATTTCTGAACAAACTCTACTCTTGAATTTTTACCCAGAATTTTCTCAAACAATGGAAAGCATGATTGGGGCTTATTGTCAGATAATTCTAAGTATTATTTAGTATTTTGTCAGCAAATAGGAAAAAATGCTCTCCAATTTAATTCTTCAGTAAGAGGAAGTGTTGCAAAGATTAAGGAGAAATATATTGTATGCATGTATCCCTTATCTCCTCCCATTTTGAGAGGAATGGTTTTGGCATTTGTAATTTTACCTTTCTCCTTCGAAGAATCAAGGGCTGAAGAGACTTTATTACGTAAACGAAATCTAGAAAATATTCAAGCGCAGGCTGCAACAGAGGATCTTCGTTACTTATCAGAAAGCCAGACCCCAAAGGTATCGGTTAATTTGAGGTATTCAAGCAGTGTGTCAGGTCTGCATCCTCCGCATAATTGCTAACCGTCCTCTTAGTGGAAGTAACAGCGGATTGATTTGCGGATGAGGACTGGTCATAGTTGTGAAGGATCCTTTTTGAACCTAGTTTCCCGAAGGGGTGACAAGAGCATGCAGTTTTCATAGTAGAGACAAATGCTGTAGGCTCCCCTTTGATTTGTTTTATTCCTAGTTGATAGCCAGGTCTCGTAGGGCAGGATTCTAGTGTGTTTTCAGCATAGCCGTGACTCAAACTGAACTTTAAGTTCCTGCCAGTTGTTCCTTTGTTACTGATATGCTATTGTTAGTCATTTAACCCCTTACTGGCCAGTGCATGTTGAAAATATTGAAACATTTCTTTCATTTTTCTGAGCCGAGTTTGAACTCCATTATGTTATTCTTATAAACACCAGTCGTTGTTTTATAAGCAGTTCCTTTCCAAAATACACTGTATATGGGTAAAGTTTACCGATTCAGAACTGCCACTGATCTAAAAATTAACGTCGTCAATATATTTCCTCATTCTATGCTGGCTTTAAGGCCTCCTTGTGACTTGTTGCCTCTTACGCCAAGATGTTAAACTCTGTAACGAGATTCGGTAGACAGTTTCTTATTTCAGTGAGACGGGCATTAGTCCAACTCTCTGGCCTCAGGACTCCAATTCTACGACTGGTGTTATTCAGAAGATGAAGAACCCTATTCATGTGGAACAAGCCCACAGGGACCATTGGCTTGAAGTTCAAGATCCGAATTGTAGGCCTGGTATGGGGGCCTGACTCCAATTCTTGTCCCCTGACAGACTAATCTTCTTGACGTTAGATTTTCTGGCCAAAGGAGGACTTAAATTGACATCGTCCGCAGCAGACGAATGTGCGAGATGCTTAATATCCTGATTATTTTTAGTCTCCTCTTTTAAAATCTTCAAATCTTCGGGTATCTGTGTCATTGTTTGCCGTCGGGTGGAGAAATGGTGCAAAACATTTCAAGAACAGCTCTTCATCACCTGTTTCTGTCCAACAGGTGCTTCCATTGCAGTCTCCGTGACTTTGGCAATCACTGTCCTGTTATTTCCATCTCTAGGACTTTCCTGAATGTCCTTTTTTTGTGAGGTATGTCCTATTATGTCTGGAAAATTTTTTTGGAATTTTTAAAACTTTTTTCCAGTTCAGACAAGAACCCTTCCACTTCCTCTTCTTTACAGATGAAACTTTGGAGTCATCCCTACTAATCCTCACCATCTTTGCTGTTTTGAGAAGACTTTGCCACCTTGACATTACGGAAAGAGGTCAAGGAAAAAGGAAATAAAAAAAGACGTTGGGTAATATGTGTGATCGCGTCAAAAATTCAATGCAACACTCATCAATCAGTCTTAGTTTTGACTCCAGTTTTCACCAAATTATGTCCATTCTGTCAAAATTTTCTTTATCTGGTTATTAAAAAAAAGTGTTGCAATATATCAAGATTAGATGTAGTTAGGAATGTTAAGTCACTGGTCTGATTAATAATAATACTTCAGTTTAACCAGACCAGCGACTTAACATTCTTAACTATATCTAATCTTGATATATTGCAACACTTTTTTTTTAATAATTGCATAAAAAAGAAAATTTTGACAGAATGGACATAATTTGGTGAAAACTTGAGTTCACAAAAACTACGACCAATTGAGAGAGTTGCTCGGAATTTTCGACACGCTCATGCATATTACCCGTCTTTTCTCCTTCACCTCTTTCTGCAACGTCAAGGTGGCAAAGTCTTCCCAAAACAGCAAAGATAGTAAGGATTAGTAGGCATGACTCTGAAGTTTCATCTGTAAACAAGAGGACGTGGAAGGGTTCTCGTCTGAATTGGAAACAAGTAGTCATAAAGAGTCCATAAAAAATTGTCATTTACAATGTATGTCCTCACAAAAAAGGACGTCCAGGAAAGTCTTAGACGTGGAAATAGCGGGACAATAATAAACAGGTTTTGACGTAGGAAAAACCTGTTTTTGGTAGTCGCTGTCGAGTCCTCGAGGTGCTACCTTGCATGGTGACCAAACTAATACCAAAGAATTCTCCTCTAGTTGGTCTTTTGGCCAGGTATTGTGTCGTAATGATTAACATTATAACACGTGATGGAGTACATAATGGACTCGAAGATAAGAGGGCACTTTCCCTCTCCTTCAGCGAAGCTGAACCCAGTTTCTCCAACGTCAAAAGAACCTGCTAGAAAGAGAAGTGACTATTGCGCATGCGCATCCGCCCTACAGAGGTGATTTGGCACGTGCCAGAGATATACTTTGACGTTTAACTTCTTTTCTGTATTTTCAAACTCATGGTAGGAGCAGAATTTAAATATTTATGTTGCTTTAGGATTCTCTGTATCATTCTCAAGGCTTCCTAAAGGGAATAGAGGAAGTTCCTGTAAGAAAAGAATTCAAGAAATTTGCCCGTGATGAGAGTATGTCTTTATTATTTTTATCCCTTCAATTATTATGCTTTTCTCTCTTAATGAACTTGTTTGGTGTTCGGAAGAAGTCTAACGTGTGATGAGTTCTTGTGAATGTCTCTTAAGTTCTTCTTTACTCATTCTGTTGTATTTTCAACAGTTTGTCCCAAGTTCGAACATGAAGATGTCGCCTGGATTTGGCAATGACAAATATAAAACCTTGATAACAATTTTGATCGTAATCCAGACCAGGAATGACCTAAATTCTTTGCTGCGGGAATTAAACGAAGGATAAAAAGGTCGCAGTTATAGGAAGAAGACCTATAGGATGATGTCCATAATCTTTTAGGGGTTTGAAGAACTTCAGCATTTACTGTATAGGATTCAGATTAGCTGTGGAAACTGTGATCGTTTCTGTCGAAATAAAATCTAGGGTTTACAGGCTATGAATTCTACAGTTTACAGGTTACCGACCTGTAACCAGGACGATGTAGTGGTAAGTGATATGTGTCTGAAGTCTGAATATTTAAATGGCATTCCTTCAGGAGCTTACAGTTAACAGATTACTGGTTTCAGGTCATGAATTCTACAGTTTACAGGTTATACCGATCTGTAACCAGGACGACATAATGGTAAGTAATGGTCGTTTGAAGTCTGACCATTCCATGGTTCCAACGTCATTCCTTCATGAGTTCAGATTCAATTGTGCAACAATTGACGAGATCGAATCTCGCAAAGCCTTTGTGATCTGGTAGGGACCATTACAGTGGAGGGTAACACCACAACCGAACACTGCCCTAAAATAGGAAACTGCAGCATCTGCAAAATTTTTGAAATTGAGATATGCCACCTACTGGGCTCGTGAAAACATGACTACACAAGTTACTACAGTTACAGAATGATTCTTCAATGTTTTCCACGAGTATTCAGGGGTCACATTTGCAGTATCTGCAGAATCCGTGGTAAGGCAAGGGACTATCTACCATTTTTCTCAGTTTTGTATTTTTGCTGACACTGCAGTCTTCCAGTTTAGGGCAGAACAGACTTCTGTACTTATCCGATACACTACTGTGATTGTTTTCTGCTGTGCTGCTGTTTTCGACGTGACAATTGTAATGTGGGGTCTCTTTTGCTGGACAGACTTCCGAATGAAACCCAGACGAACGTCATTTCAATTTTATTATCATAAATTAGATTCTTGTACAAATTATATACAAAATATAGCACACCAGTATCACTGTGACGAGGAGAATAACTGGAAAGTAAATCACGCCATTAGACTAAGAGACAAAAAAGAAGAATTGAATGCGTAACTCTAATACCGTCACGTGCGCACACACACACACACACATCCACAAGGCAGTATATGATGAATATGACTAACATGGCTTTCCTAAGCTCTTTTTTGAGAAGTCGCGCAACGCGGAGAGTCGATCGATCGCTCCCTCGAACATCACAGAGAGACGGGGCGCACTCTGGCGCAGACAGGCTCACGTTAAGCCTGGGTCTCTTGCTGTCCAAAACCCAGTCGCTCCGTCTATACGCGTAGACTCGCACCAATAAGATTTATCTATTTACAGATTGCTTTCCCTTTACACAGACTCGGAAACGTCGCACAAATATATTACTTTTTTTTTTTTTTTTTTTTTTTGAGAATATGAATCGCGAAGAGCAGTCTGCCTGTCTGTCTGTCGCTTCAAATTCCTTTGAAGAAGACACACTGGTCATGTATACATTCACAAACGGAACGACGAGCAAGAGAGAGAGAGAGAGAGAGAGAGAAAGGTGTGTGTGACAAATCATTCAATCAAAAGTCATCGTCAGAATTGAGCAAAAAAGGAGGAATGTTTACAGACAGAAGCTAAAATAATATTAACGAAAAACGGACTGGTTTAGCAGATTTTCTTGTGTGTCGAAATGGGTACCAGTTCGTCAGTCGTCTGAGGTTCTGGGGATGTTCAATGTCGTTCTATTTCGAATTATTTGGATTTTGATGATGTCATACATATAAAATCTTTGGCTTACTTCGTTTAAAACTGTCATTTAAAACTTTTACTGCATTCTTGTTTTTAACATTTTTAAATATAGTTTAATGTTTTAATATAATAAATTACAAGTATTCAGCATCAAATTAACGCCAAAGGAGTCTTTTAAATAATAGAAAATTAATTCACAGCGAGCAACCACACAAAAACATTGCCACGTTCGTTATAGTTCTCAGCGCATTCAGTCACACGTGAATTCTGAAACTCCCCAGGGTCTCAGAGGGCTAAAGAACCAACCTCACACCGTACTCGCATTACGTCGCGATCGGCCGATTTGATTTCCATATCTAGGAGCCGGAGAATGAGTCTAGATGTCCCCAATCGCATATCTATGACACTAGATACAGGAGGAACGAATTTCGACGAAACCGCTTAGAATTTTCCCTTTCCAAATGCACGTCTGCTTTACGCACGAGACGCACGCACAGAACTGTCTACACGTACCGTATGTATAATAATGAAGTGTATGTATAATACAGTAATATATGTGTGTGTGAGGATTGTACATATATACAGTATACACAAATTGTATATGTGTGTGAGGATTGTTTTTTTTTATCAATATATATATATATATACATACACAAATTGTATGTCTGCCTGTGTTGCAATGTTGCAAATTTTTTTTTTAATCTGGAATATATATCATATATATATATATATCCTGTCTACCTTTTGTCATGGAATACAGAAGGGGCTTACAGATTGGGGGGAGGGGGCTAAAGGACTAGAAAAGACAGAAGCTGGGACTAGCACACGGGTAAGATGATGTAATGTACCCTCGGAAGTTGCAAGGAAAAATTAATAAAAAAAAAAAAAGAAAGAAATTAAACGCTACAGTTACAATCCTAAGAGTATATATATATAATATTCTCTCTGTGTGTGTTTTTTAAACAACTAGGTTTCATAAATAGTTTTCTTCTGAAGAATTCGAAATGTTCTCGCGCCACTTTTACTATACAGTTTCCTCGGCTTCTTCTTCATCGATCGACAACAGCTCTCTCTACATTCTGACGACTAGTGATAAGGATGGGGAGGAAGAACCATGTGGTTTAGTAGTAGCTGCAGTTCACATTGAAAAAAAAAAAAAAAAAAGGGTTAACACTTCACTAAGGAGGAGTTTTTATGAGGAGTTTCGTAGACTCAAGAGACCTCAAAGTCCGCAGACTCTTTCAATTTCCGACACTTCTCCGGTCTCTGTTAAGAGTCTGTTCAAATTCCCGACACTTCTCCAGTCTCTTTTAAGAGTTTGTTCAAATTCCCGACACTTCTCCGGTCTCTTTTAAGTCTGTTCAAATTCCCGACACTTCTCTGGTCTCTTGTAAGAGTCTGTTCAAATTTCCGACACCACTCTGGTCTCTTTTTTTAAAAGTACGACCTAGCTGAGTTCTATTCGATAGGCACAGTAGTAGTAATTGTTTTATTCTTTCCTGGAAGAAGCATAAAAAATCCACTGACAGAGATAAAAAAAAAAGTAGTCTGTTTGTCTGTCTGTGACAATTTTCTGAGATTCTATGAGAAAATTCGTCTCTCGCACGATACCCCCCTCTCCGAAAGTGGCGGCGAGTTTGGTCCTTAAACTACATATCACAAGGTGGTTTTTTATTTTATTTTATCTTTCACACTGCTCATGGAAGTCTTCTTCTTCTTCTTCTTCTTCAAGTTCGCTACAACAATGTATTACCGAGAGATTATACATAAATTTATACAAACGACTTTAAACAACTTCACATCGTGTGGTAGTTTTCCCTGTTGGTCTTCGTCAACTTGGTCAACGGGTGGGTCTTCCCCTGCTGCTTCTTCTGGCGGACTTCCACCCCACACGTCTGACCTCTCCCCCCCGGGGGAGGCTTGTGGGAGGGCGCCTTCCCCGGAGAGGGCAACCTCTCGGTTGGCGACACAGCAGCACCCGGCAGAGGAGGAAGAAGAGGCTGAGGCTGTGTCTGCTTGACTGAAGAAGTGAGTGGAGGGGGCTGCGACTGCGCTCTGAGATTTGGCGGCTTGAAGTTGTAGTCCAGGCTCGACTTGCGCTGGGGAACGGGAGGCAGGAACCTGTCCGGCGTGGAGCTGTCGCTCTTCGCCCTCACGTTCCTCGTCTGGACCCTGGGGGGACCCTGGGCTCTCGGGTCCTCAAACTTCCCCACGAGACTCTTGACGCAGATCTCCTCCGCAGAAGACTCCTTCTCGAGGTCTCTCATGTCCGCCTCCGTCTGGACCAAGATTTCGTCGAGCAGGTGGCTGGAGTAGGTCGGGGAGATTGGGGAAGTGTTCAGGATTTCCAGGCTGTGAGATCTCTTGCGTATGCCCTTCATCCTCAGGGCTCTCAGCTTCTCTTCGTTCTTCTGCTGCTCCAACGCCTGAGTCAGCTTCTTCACTTTGCCCCCTTCTGTGGCGTCCGCTTCACTAGGCCCTTCGAACTTCGCTCGCTTTTCCGAAAAGCTCCGTCCGAGAGAACACTTTGTCGTCGTTGAACTCGCCAAACTCGAGTCCATTTTTGTGAAGCCCGGTTCGCAGTAGCTCTGAGAACGCAAACACGTCGGCGAGAGAGTCGGCTTCTCGTAACTCTTCCGCTGCTCCGCGCCGGAAGTCTCCTGTGTCTTGCTTTCCAGTAGTTCCTTCTGCTGCTTCACAGTCCCTGGAATGAGGACTTCCATTTCCGCTATGGGACTTCCTCCTCCTCCTCCTCCCTTCCCGTGGGTGCTCTCACTCTCAGACGACTCCCCCTCGGAAATTTGTGTGCTGGAACCGGTGGGCTTCTGCTGGGTCGGTATGGTTGTGCAGGAGGAGGAGATATTGGGCTGGGATCTGGTCAACACCGACGTATTTGTACTATCTGGAATGCAAACTGGTAATGTGGGGGTGCTGTGGTGGTGGTCAAAAGATTTCTCCGGGCTGTCGGCCATCATCACGTCATCGCTCAGCTCCATCGGAGCCACTCGTTCAACGGGGCTCTTATAGGGAGCCGGACCGTAGGCCTTGACATTGGCCACAGGTTTAGACTGCACGGAATCATCGGGCGCGCTCTCGCCAAAGTCCATCTCGGTCGCGTCCAACTTGACGTTTTCAGCGTTGTCGTATTTCACTTCGGAAGTCCTGCCCTTGTTTCTCCTGATGGTTCCGGGGGAAAACATCCCAGTGTCCCTCTCGAAATACGTCCCGCTAATGTTGCTCCTCAAAGATCTAGTTTTGTCTGCAGATTCCTTGAGAGGAGGAGGAGGAGGCTGCTGCTGCTTGATATCGAAAGGTCCAAATGAACTGTTCCTCGACGGCACCGTCGTCCTGGTGTCGCAGGACCCCCAGGAGCTCTGTCTGGAGGGGAACTCTCGGTCCGGCAACACCACGGCGCTGTCGAACGAGCCCCAGGAGCTGTTTCGGGAGGGAGTCTCCTTTATTTCGCCCACCTGAGGATTGACTGCACTCAGCCTCTGCTGCTTCCTCTCCTCCCTGTCGAACACCTTGTCCAGCTTGACAGAAAAAGGGTCGTCTCTCTTCACGACATCCGAGCCCCCGGAATCCTGCCGGCCGTAACTGGGAGACCGGACGACCTCCACCTTGGGAAACTGGCCGCTCAGGGAGCCGGACGAACTCTGCCTCGAAAGGGGCGAGTCGCCGTCTTTGGAGTTCCCGTGCTTCGAGTCGCCGCTCATCTTCACCTTCTCCTCGAAGTCCTGCTTCTGCCTCTTCACGATGCCAGCAGGCAAGACGACCGGGTCCTTCGGCAAGACCTGCTGAGTCTGAGCGTCAAGGATGATGTCCATGGTCTCCTCTTCGTCCACCTCCGCTGCCTTCTCCTCCTGCCATATCTGTGAGGGGACCAGAACTGCCTGGTGCCTCTGAGCCGCCGGTTTGGTCTGGGAGACGACTGGCTCACTGCCCTGCAGCAGCTCCTCCTCGCTCGGACTGAGCAGAGTCTCGATGACCTTGTCCAGTTCTGCAGTGCTCGAGGAGCAGTGGCTGAAGTCGTCGCTCGAGGAGGTGGTGACGTTCTGCAGCTGTACGACAACATCTCCCTTCTTCGGGTTGTTCTGGCCTTTGGCGTTGGCCCCCGGCTGAGTCGTCGTCTGGACGCTCTCAAACTCGTTGATGCGCTCCTTCACGGAGGACGAGAGCTGGAGCGAGGAGACTTCGTTTATGGTGCTCCCGGAAGGGATGTCTGTGTAAAGGGGGTTCAGAGCCTCAACGACTGGGGACTCCAAGGGCTGCGCGTTCGAGCCCTCTATACTGAAGTCCCTCAAATCTCTCTGCTGCAGAGTCACGTGTGCTCGCCAAGACTGCACATTCAGGGACTGGGAGAGTCGCCAAGATTCTCCGAAGTCACTCCCGCCTGAAAAAAAAGACAAGAACGATTAATTTTAAACCTCTGACTAAAAGGATTTCTTTCTAAGTCTACGTTTATACGCTTACATATCTAAGGTTGAGCCTACTGATTTTCTCAGCTCCAAACATCATGACTGCCATTTCTTAGGTCTGAAATGAATAAAAGCAACCATTAAAAGCTTATTAGGTTATTTTGTACATTTATATGCTTACATATATATGTGTAAAGTTGAGCCTACATATCTGCTGTTACTTAAAGTAAGGACACTTGAAAGACTGGCATATTATCATTTTTATTATTATCATTATCACTACTATTCAAGATGAAGAACATTAATCATTATTATTATTATTATTACAGTCGACCCCCACCTATTTGTGGTTCCGGATCTGCGGACTCGCCGATTCGCAGATTTCTCTGTGGAACGTACATACACATTACTCATGGAATATTTGCCCATTCACAGTATTTTTCACTGAGAAATATTCACTAATTACTGTATTTTCACATCATTTTCATGACTAAATGCAGTTTTTGAGATAAAACTATTCAAATACTCAGGTATAAGTATTTTTAGAGGGTTTTTTTGGTGTCTGAACTCTCAAAATAGGCAGTTCTAAGTGTTTTTGGAGGGGTTTTAAGTATTTGCGGATTTTAGCTATTAGCGGGGGCTGGTGGCACGCATCCCCCGTGAATATGGGTGTTTACTGTACTGTAATTTGGTTGGATATATAGTACAGGCCTCACTTGACCTAAGTCTATCAACGGGACTTGTAGAAAACTTGTCTGGGACTTTTGAAGTTATCAACATGTCATAAACAGTTTTATTCGATTTACAGAACACAAAGAATACCGTGTAAATAAACCTATTTAATTTCACCTCTCGGAAATACATTATCCCGACATTCTCGAAGTCACGCCTTTTCCGTTCGTAATTTTTTTTTTTGATTTATCGAACTTTTTTCAATAAAAAAGACAATGAGACAAATGTTATTGAAAATTTTTCTCTGACTTGTGTGCTGTTGTACAGTATGGCGAAGGTCTTCATATTACGATGATGTTGTGATTACAATAATTATTATTACTGGAGAATTGTCTTGCGGTCACAATTCTGAGTGGAATATCTGCACTGTATATTTAATGTAAGTGTGAGGTTGTCAAATAAACAATTAACAGTACTTACGTTAATTGTAAATTGACATTTAACATAAGTGTGAGGTTGTCATTTTTCAATTAACAATTAACACGAGTATGAGGTCACCAAACAGACAGGGAACTCAACTCCGACGTCGTCAATCAGTCCCGGTAATCTGTCTATTCTTATAAATGATCATTACTTAAAGTCCTTTAAAAAAACCCTTCCAACCTCACCTTCTCCGGGACTCTTGGGAAAGAGCATCCCGGCCGTGTGGTCATCCGGGGACCACGACTTGGGACGCCGGCCTTGGTCGCCTCCCTGGAAATCGCAGCAGGAGCCGGGAACGCGCACGGACAGCGTGGCGTCGAAGGCCTGGTGGTCGTACTTGGCGAGTTCCTCCGTGCTCTTGTGGAGGAGGCTTTTTTCCCGGTTGCCGCCGCCTTTGGTGCAGTCGCTCATGTTCGGAGGCCTGTTCCTCAGGGCCGCTGACCTGCCCAGGGGCTGCTGAGCGGCTGACTTCAGGTTGGTCTCGGATTTGCTGCGCCAAAGGATGTTGTGGCGCTGTCTGCTCGCGTCCAGGATTCCCTGCGGAGGAGGAGAGAGAGAGAGAGAGCGTGAGGCGATCGTTAGTACAAGGGCCAAGCCAAGCTTAATCTAGACTCGTCTAGACTCCCAACCGTGTTGCCCACATGTCAAAAACTCAACCAAACAAGACCTAAACAAGACCTTAACCCTATAGGAATGGAATATAGAGTTTACGCCAAAGGCCAAGCGCCGGGACCTATGAGGTCATTTGGCGCTGGAAGGAAATTGAGAGTAGGTAGATTTGAAAGGTGTAACACTATAAAATAGTTGTTAGGAGTGTGGATAGCAGGTTGGAAGAAAGATACTATGTGAAAGGAATGAGAGGGGTTACAGCTGGGGGCCGAAGGGACGCTGCAAAGAACCTTTTGCAATGTCTAAGGTGCACCCCGTGAGGTACACTGATGGCACTACCCATCTACGAGGATTAACTCTATAGCCATCGGTAAAGATCTCCAAAGTAATCGCTTGACGAGTTAACAGATTAATAAACGAATAAACCAACCCTGTACATCTTGAGCTGGTTGCAAAATACTCACTCAAGACCCCCAACCACGTTGCATACATGTCAAAAAATCTCAACCACTCTAAACAAACAAAACAAATCTGACCTAAACCTTATAACCTTCTGTAAAGATTACATAGACTGCCTAAGCAACAAGTTAACAAATAAATGAACTACAAATTGATGTCACCAACCTCGTACGTCTTGAGCTGGTTGCAGAACGCCTGGTTAGGCTTAATGCAAGTCCTCTTCTTCTTGACGAGGTTTAGCGCCTCTTCCAGACTCATGTTGAAGGCCTTCATGGCGTAGGCTATGACGACGGAGGCCGAGCGGCTGATGCCCATCTTGCAGTGGACAAGAACCTTCGACCCTCGGGCTCTGCGGAAGACAAGACGCTGTTAAAAGATTCAGTTGTTGTTGCATTTCTACATTTCTCAACCTTTTAATCTGTCTCACTTTGCATTTTATACCAGTATCTTCGATCTTTCATCTGTCATTCAAAATTCACGCTTCACTGCCGTAAAGGAGAGTTGGTTTGCACCTCCTTCATCCATTCCAAGACAGCTTTAAGAAGTCCCACAGACATTCCTGCTACTGTCATCCATTCCAAAAAATCTTTAAGAAGTCCCACTAACATTCCCGCTACCTTCATCCATTCCAAAAAATCTTTAAGAAGTCCCGCTAACATTCCCGCTACCTTTAACCATTCTAAGACATCTTCAATAAGTCCGTTCACAATCCGTGATCGTTACAGGACCTGTAACTACCATAGAGGAAAGTTGGTTCACAACCACACTTCACTTCCATATAGGAGAGAAGGTTTAACGGTCACTTTCTACGCTCGACCAATGGCCTCCGCAAACATTCTATTGTCTCCCAGATCTTCCGCACTTCACCTATGCCAAGACACCTCTCAGGAACGGTAACCACGACACTTACTTGACTTGTGCAATGTACTTGAAGGTGCTGTCCCAGTGCTTCAGGAGCTCCGTCTTCTCGTCGTCATACACCCGGATGTTCAGGTAATCGAAGGTCCCAGGGTAGAAGTTGTCGATCTCCTTGGTCACGTTCAGGATGTAGCCGACCCTGTGGGAACGAAGTAAGTCTTTGAATGTTTACTCAAGGAATCTGATGACAAGTTCTTTCCGTAATCTTTTATCTTGGCGGAGTTTCTTCCCGGATTATATCTCTACTCTGGCAGTGCGCTGTAGGCATTACTTGATAAGGTTCTTTGTGGTGTCCTTTCCATTCCTTTGACTGTACCTCCTCTCCAACCCCCACCCCCTCCTGACAGTTGTTTCATAGTGGTTCGGCTGCAAAAAGGTTTTCCTCCTCCTGTTACTTACGCCTTTCAAACCTTTCTATTCCTCTCAGTTTCCCTTTCAAACCTTTCTGTTCCTCCTGTTACACCTTTCAAACCTTTCTAGTCCTCCTGTTACACCTTTCAAACCTTTCTAGTCCTCCTGTTACACCTTTCAAACCTTTCTAGTCCTCCTGGTACACCTTTCAGCCCTGACTGACCTCATAATGACCTCATCATAACCACCTTTGGCATAAATTTTATATATTCCATTCTATTCCATCTACCCCTGGTCCTGAACTATGCTACTTAGCATGCGATATGCTAGGCATATGCCCACTGTCCTGTGAGACTCTTAAATCTTGCCTAATCTCTCGAGCTATAGTAATTGCAGTATTTTGTAATCACCTTTTCAGCATGTAATCTCATTTAACAGACCCTAAAACAAGTGATTATGAATCTCACTGTGGTTTCGAGAAAAAAAGAACCTTCAATTGTGATTTACGTTGACGAGAATGCTGTCGGTGTGTACGCTGGAATGCATAAGCGGCACTTCAAACTTAACTGGTGCTTTGGGGGGCATGCTTCCTCATAAGTAACAGTTTGTCATGTAACAAAGACACTACATTACTTGAATATTTTATATATATCTTAGAGCTAACAGTAATTCCACATAGCTCCTAACCTAAGCTAACCTGTCCCTCACACTTAGAGCATTTAAGAGGCATCTTGAACATTCAATACCACATGAGAATGGGCATATTCCAAAGAATAGTTGATTATGAAAATATAGTTTAAATTGTAAGCCTACAAGAACAAGATACAGTAGACTTCAGGATTTTAGTATTGAATAAATTACAAGACGAGAATTGTCACTCACACATTTTACTGTTCAGAGTTCTACTTAACTGTCTATGGGCAGGAGCAGACATAGATTATTTGGGGTAGACATATGGTACCTAATTTTTAGAAGGGTGTGTCTAAATCTTAGACTACCACAATGCTATCAAGGTTTTTTATTATTATTATTATTATTATTATTATTACTGTAAAACTAGGAAAAAGACCTTCTTTAATACATGGTTGCAAGCAATTGACCGATATTCATTTCTGGTGGTTTAGTGATGTGTAGGAGGTAGTTCTCGTGGGGTGTTGACACCCCACGAGAACTACCTCCTACACATCACTAAACAACCGGAAATGAATATCGGTCAATTGCTTGCAACCATTCCAGCGCAAGAAAAGCAATTGATAAGACGAACTGAGCATTTACTATATAAAATAAATGCTGTTGAAACTGCCATTTTGTTTAACAAAACCTGTATTATTATTATTATTATTATTATTATTCAGAAGATATATCCCTATCATATGGAACAAGAACCCCACAAAAGGAACCACTGACTCAAAGTTGAAGCTTCCGAAGCATATTACATTATTCATCTGAAAGGAGTTACAGAAGATAATAAGAAATACAGAAAGTTGAAATCCATTATTAGAAAAAAAAAGTAAATTAAAGAAAAATATGGATAAAAATATAAATAAATGACTAAAGTACAAGGTGCATTGTTTAAGGGAAGTAATGCACTGCATTTTCGCTTGAACTTGTGAAGTTCCAACTGCACGACATCCTCAGGAAGGCTGTTCCACAGCCTAACGGTGTGGGGAATGCAGGACCTCTGGAACTTTGGAGAAGTTCGACAGCGAGGCAAGTTTACAATCTACCCTCTATCTGAGAATCGTCCCTCGGTTACCATATTCGCTGGAAGCTTGAATTTCAAGTCAATGGCCCCTGTCGTGGGCTTCTTGTTCGACATGAACAGGGTTCATCTTCTGAATAATAATAATAATAATAATAATAATAATAATAATAATAATAATACGTGGTGTTGAAGGTGATAGTTGCATTCAGTTTATACAGAGTTTTCTCTATTTTTCTGATAATTGATTTTTCTAGGGTACTGCGTTCTGCCAGGACACGCCGACCCTTTATATCAGTTACAGAATGCAAAAACTGAAATCTGGATATACAGTGGACTCCCGCCTATTCGCAGATTTTTCTGTGGAATGTACTTACACATTATTTGCAGAAAATTCGCCTCTTTGTGGTATTTTTCACTGAGAAATACTCACTAATTATGGTATTTTCATATTTTCATGACTATGTGCACTTTTTGTGACAAAACTATTAAAATACTCAGGTATACGTGTTTTTCGAGGGCTTTTTGATGTTTAAACTATCAAAATAGTGGTTATGAATATTTTTAGAGGGGTGTCAAGTATTCGCTGATTTTAGCTATTCATGGGGGAGTTGTGGTATGCATCCCCGCGACTACTGGGGGTTGACTGTAGTGTACTCATTCGAAATAAAACTACAATTTTGCAACCTGCTTTCCCCTCCAAGTACGACGAACATGTTTAAAAGAGGGTCTACCACCTACTTATAATATCAATATAATAATAATAAATACCCATTTCCTGAAAACATTTGTCAGTCCTTCACGCCTTTCCTTTGCTTACCCATTCTTCTGAAGCTCCTCCAAGTTCGAAGCGTTCCACTCCGACCCCAAGTAGACGTGAGGGAAGATCTCGGTCGCCGCATCCATCTGACCCAGTATCACGAGCATTTCCTGGTCGATGTACGACTTGAATTTGAACAGGTCCATGGCCAGCTCCTCCTCCAGCCTCTGTCGGATGTACTTGGAGGTCACCTCGTCTATGTCCACCTGCGTCATGATGGCCTTGAGTTTGCTGCGGATGAGGTATTCCGTCTCCTCCCTGAAACACCGATGGATTGCGTTAGAGATTTTGCAAGTTAGGTCTCTCTCGACTTACCGTACTTCCATCCTTATCAGCTGCAATGTTACGATTACTTTTTACTAGGCTACCGTTTTAGATGAGAAGTTAGGCCTCGACTTGATGTACTTCCGTACTTATCGGCTGCATTATTACCATTACTTTTTGCTATGCTAACATTTTAGATGTGGTATCTTTTAATATACAGTATCTCTTAGAACGAATGTAAACACTGGTTAGTTTAGGTCAGGGACTATGAGGAACTGACATCAGCTGTGAGATATCTAGAAAATATTCACGTGCAGGCTGTAATATGGAGTCTTTACACTTAACAGACAACCACACCCCCAAAGTGTCTTTTAAATACTACTGTATTTATTCCTCGAAGAATTAGCAACGCTTACTCTACATATAAATAAGTCAAATATAAAATTTAGTTGTAAGTTGAACTGAAATCCATCCACCCGGGTGTGCGACTGTTTGTGCAAATGTTCGAGCAACTGTTTGTACAATTTACAATTGTTTGTGCAATTGTCTGTACAATTTACAATTGTTTGTGCAATTGTCTGTACAATTTACAATTGTTTGTGCAACTGTTCAACCAATAATTTGTGCAACTGTTCATCCCTCTGCCCTTCGCAACTTCGCAAGGTTAAACGACAACAAACGACTCACTTGTTGGTGAGGGAATCCGGCGAAGGTGGTCTCCTGGACTCCAAGCTATCCATAGCATTCCACTCATTGATGCAGGACTGATCCGAGGTGACGCCCCTCTCGTAGTACCCAACCCAGTCATGGTTCAGGCCGCCCAGGAAGTAGTGAGCGCCCTGAGCTCTAGAACTGGACTTGTGCAGCGTCTGGAGGGCCGACCTGAAAGAGGAAGGGCACGAGTTAGATGTGGTTTGTCGAGCGAGAGGACGGAGTTCTTGTGGGGAAGGGAATGACGTCTTCTGTTTGCGAATTATTATTATTCAAGGCGAAGAACCCTATTCATATGGAACAAGAAGCCCACAAAAGGGGCCACTGACTCGAAATTCAAGAAGCTCCCGAGGAATATTACAGCGTTCATTTGGTAGAAGTAACGGAAGGTAAAGGGAAACGCAGAAAGAAGAGATCACTCGTTAAAATAAAAAATGATAAATGAATATCTAAAAATGTAAGTCAATAAATGAATCACATAAAGGAGAATTGCTTTAGGGTAGGACTCCACTGAATCTTCGCTTGGATTTTTGAGGTCCCAACTGCACCACGACACCTGCAGTAGGGAGACTGTTCCCCAGTCCAATGGTGTGAGGAAAACTGAGAAATGGCCTTGAAATGGAGCTATGGTGTTGCGTTCTGAAGGAAATGAGTGCAGAGGACTCGACCAATGACCACTGCACATTAAACCCCCCTAGGTAATACTCAAGACCTATGCCTCACCATCCCTTCCACAGCCCCGTAGCTGCTTTCATTCCTTTTACTGTACCTCTGTTCATATTCTCATTCTTTCTCCTTGCTTTCCTCAACCCTCTCCTAACAACTGATTCACAGCGCTTCAAGTGTGAGGTTTTAATAATCCTTTTTACTATCAACTTCAGCTGACTTGGGGGTTTGCAATTGCAGGAAACTTACTGATTACGGATCTGCAAACGATACAAAGAGAGAGGATACGATACTAACCTAACCTGACCTGACCTAACCTACCCTAACCTATATCACACGACTGTGGGCCGTAATCACCAAAGGGTAAGCAAAAGAAAGCGGGAACTCCATTAAAGAATATTGGATAACCATTTCACAGTAGCTGATTAAAACATAGGCTCACAGGATCATGGACGTAGCATTAATTGAAACACGTACAGGACAAAAAGTACGTAAGATTGACTGGCGAATTCCAAAGCTTTGTAGGAAGAGGAAAGAAACTATTACAGGTATACATTAATTTCTCAAAAGGTTATCTGTTTTCTGCCTCAAAATTGAACTCATATGACAACGCTCTCTCTCTCTCTCAATATATAACTAGACATTATCCTTGGGTTACAGATAAGAGAGAGAGAGAGAGAGTTTTATATCCATATATTTTCATATAATACAATCAATTCATTATAAAAAGCCATATACTATAATATATCTCATTAATCATATATAAAAATCATCAATAATTCAAACTTAGTCTTAGGCAGTCATCGTACATCTCGCATCTTCGCGCAAATGTAAACAAAGAATTCAAACATTTCTCTTTCTTATATTTTGATAAATAAACGAATGAATAACGAATAAATGAATAAGTAATGAGTAAATAAGTAAAAGTATATTATATTTCGTAAGATATTAACGGAAGTTTTACCCAAACATCGGGAAATACGTCTTTGTACCTGAAACCGGATATGACGTCACACAAAAACACGCCTCGAGAACTCCGCTGCAAAAGGAGATGCGATAAACAACATAAAAAAAAACAACGGTAAACAACAAGAGACAAATGAAGTAAACAAGAAAACAACTGCAATATGGACCTGTCGTTGTTTCTCTTCCAAATACGCAGGAGAAGCCTGAAAGCGACAATATATGGCGACACATTTAACGGCTCCAAGTTCGTAGTTCAGACATATGACGACTCTAGGCTTATACGGGGAGAGAGAGAGAGAGAGAGAGAGAGAGAGAGAGAGAGAGAGAGAGAGAGAGAGAGAGAGAGAGAGAGAGAGAGAGAGAGAGAGATCTTTTTGCAGACTCATACATTTATGGAGTGCTTGACGAGAGTGCGAGAGAGAGAGAGAGAGCTTCTTTGCGGGCATACATTTATGGAGTGCTTGGAGAGAGAGAGAGATTCTTCGTAGACTTATATACATTTATGGAGTGCTTGACGAGAGAGAGAGAGAGAGAGAGAGAGAGAGAGAGAGAGAGAGAGAGAGAGAGAGAGAGAGAGAAATTATTCCCAGACTAATACATTCATGGAGTGCTTGACGAGAGTGAGAGAGAGAGTTCAAAAATGACGACTCTACACAGAGAGAGAGAGGGTAGTTCAAACATGACGACTTTAGACCTATGTGCGATCTGAGAGAGAGAGAGAGAGAGAGAAGGTGAAGGTGAAACTAAATATATAATGGAATCAATACAGCATCCACAGACTCTCTCTCTCTCTCTCTCTCTCTCTCTCTCTCGACCTTTGGAAATGGCTGCAACTTTCATGGTTCCCCAAAAGGTGAATTTGAACCAGATTGGTCTGACCTGATTAAATGTCACTCTAAATATATATATACAGAGAGAGAGAGAGAGAGAGAGAGAGAGAGAGAGAGAGAGAGAGAGAGAGAGAGAGAGAATCATTTTATTGTAATTTTGTCTAGAAGTGAAAATTTTCTAATCTTGTTGACATAACAGATAATAACCCGAGAGAGAGAGAGAGAGAGAGAGAGCCAATGACCACATATGGTCATGGCATGAGAGAGAGAGAGAGAGAGAGATTGCCATGGGGCACGGTCCAACACACTTGGCACAATGCCTGTACCCATATTACCGTGAAAAAAAAAAATATATATATATATAGAGAGAGAGAGAGAGAGAGTACAAATTAGTCAAAAAATGAGAGAGAGAGAGAGAGAGAGAGAGAGAGAGAGAGAGAGAGAGAGAGAGAGAGAGAGAGAGAGAGAGAGAGAGAGAGAGAGAGAGAGAGAGAGAGAGAGAGAGAGAGAGAGCTTGGCAAGGGATAGAAGGTTTTCCAAAATTAACTTCTGGCTTTATATATAAGAAAAAAGGAATTTCCCCTGGGGCAAACATACCCAGTTGCCGAGAGAGAGAGAGAGAGAGAGAGAGAGAGAGAGAGAGAGAGAGAGAGAGAGAGAGAGAGAGAGAGAGACGTCATACACTAAGAAATGGAGAATTGTTTTCTTTCTAAATAAGCAAAGGATTAATGTACTCTCTCTCTCTCTCTCTCTCTCTCTTAAGGAGGAAGAAGTAAGGTGAGAAAGAGGAAGTGAAAGAGAGAAGGATGAGGAGAGAGAGAGAGAGAGAGAGAGAGAGAGAGAGAGAGAGAGAGAGAGAGAGAGAGAGAGGGGGGGGGAGGGAGTGTGTCAAGTGGCCTCTGATTCTCATGTTCCATGTGTGTCCTTCAAAAGACGTTTCAATGTCTGTGTGTGTGTGTGTCCGTCTGTCACGCTTCATGAGAGAGAGAGAGAGAGAGAGAGAGAGAGAGAGAGAGAGAGTCTTGGCAAAGGCGTAGATCAAATGCTTTTGGAAGCTGCTTCTTTCTTCCTCGGGACAGAAATAAAACAGTTGCCAGCAATTCCTTTGTATTATTCAAAGCTAGTTAGCTCTCTCTCTCTCTCTCTCTCTCTCTCTCTCTCTCTCTCTCTCTCTCATTGGTGATTCCCATTTTTGCCATTTGTCTATATCTCAGTAATAATAATAATAATAATAATAATAATAATAATAATAATAAATGAATAAATAAATAAATAAATAAATAACTACAGGTATGGCCGTAATCAATGACCGGGCTCAATCACCTGGCGGGGTAGTGGATGACCACGGGCTCCTGCCGGGCGTTCCTGTCGTTCTTCCTCCTCCAGAGGTTCTCCTTCTCCCGCCTCTTCCTCCTGTGCCTCTCCCTCTGGAGGGCTTTGGCCACCCCCCCGACTTCCTCCTCCCTGGCCTTCCTGTTGTGGTTCTTGTCCCCACATAACCTCAGGATGATTATGGGCATCATGTTGTTCTCAGGGCTCTGGGGGCATTCCTTCAAGGGCACCAAGGGACCTCTAAGGCCCCCCGGTCCTATTCCCAATCCTTCTACTCCTTCGGGAGGGTCCTTGTAGTACTTCATGGCGAGCGAGGCCACAAAGGGATTCCTCTCGCTCCGCCTACTCGGATTCCAGTTTGGGCCCGAGGAAGGAAGGAAGGAAGGAAGGAATGAAAACGAGGTTGAACCAAGGTCAGGTTGGGTCGCGACCCTCACGAAGATCCGGAGAGGCTTCGAGGTAGACTGTGGAGCCTCAGGAATCTAGACAGACACCAGGGGTTCCCAGGAGGCTCTCAAAGATGAACGCAAGGCTCTGGAAGCCCCAGAAATTCTTGAAGACACACACACGAGGTTCAGTATTATATACATGAGGCTCCGAAGGATCTATTCCGAGTGTCTGAAGGAAATATTCACATGAGGCTTCAGAATATACTCACGAGGCTCCGAGATGCCTAATCGAAGCCCAGAAATCTACACATGAGCTCAGAAATATACACAAAATGCTCCAAGATTCAATCAAGGCTCAGAAATATTCACTGGAGGCTTCAAAAATTTAAGCTGAGGCTCATAAATATACACAGAAGTCTCTGAAATATATATCCAGGACTCGAATGATCCAGACAAGGGTCAGAAATATTCACAAGAGACTCCGAAACTTCTAATCAATGCTCATAAATATTCACAAGAGTCTTCAAAATATACACTTGAGGCTCTGAAGGTTTCAATCAAGGCTCAGAAATATTCACACGAGGCTTCAAAATACACAAATGAGGCTCCAAAGGAAATATTCACACGAGGCTTCAAAATATACACTTGAGGCTCCAAAGGATCCAGATTCCCAGATAATCAGACACGATTCACAAAACACAACAAAGACTCAAATCCTTCTCCAAAGGATTCACAATGAGTCTCACTGAGGAGGAGGAATCTCTCGAGACTCAGTCCTCCTCCCCTTCCTCCTCTTTCTCCTCAGAATGAGAGTGAGAGTGAGAGAGAAAGAGAGAGAGAGAGAGAGAGAGAGGGAGAGAGAAAGACTCTCAGTGGGAAGGTCCACTAGCCACGGCTTCCAAATCTCAACTGAAGTCTTCCGCTGAAGATTGCACTTGCAGTCCCTCTCCCTCTCTCTCTCTCCCTCCCTTGAGGAGGATGAGGGGGAGGGGGGACACAGTGGGAAGCCTGCCAAGGTATTATAGATCACCCCACAGTCCCTCCGTCACCCCACAGACCCACAGTCCCACACCCCACGCAATCATCTTCATCTTCTCCTTCTTCCATATAAACACAGACGGTTCCCAAAGACACCTTGTTTGGGTAAGGGAGAGGAACCAGTGACTGATTATTATTATTATTATTATTATTATTATTATTATTATTATTATTATTATTATTATTATTATTATTATATTATTATTATTATTGTGGTTATGACCTTGATAATAATCGTCTTATTATTATTATTATTATTATTATATATAAGTAATATTTGAAAGATATTTTGTAGCAGAGATCTTGATAAGATATTCTCTCTCTCTCTCTCTCTCTCTCTCTGTTTTGATTCTGAATGAATGAGAGAGAGAGAGAGAGAGAGAGAGAGAGAGAGAGAGAGAGAGAGAGAGAGAAACAGGCAGGACGGCTATGATGCAATAGCGAGCGTGGAAATGGCAAGGTCGCCATATGGCAACACTGGAGAGTGGCGGCGTTGCCATAAATGGGCCGCTGAGAATCTACCGACTGGGAGAGAGAGAGAGAGAGAGAGAGAGAGAGAGAGAGAGAGATATTAACCGACCTTGACCTCTCTCTCTCTCTCCATTCATTCAAAATCAAAACAGAGAGAGAGAGAGAGAATCTTAATCACTTACTGGGGCATCTGCCTAGGCCAAATGCCCCCCCCCCGCCTCGTACCCCCAAAACAATGCGACCGGAAACTCGCAGCGAGACCTTGGGGCATTTTAATGTGGGGCATTAAAATGATACCCAAAGATACCCAGATTGAAAATAATAATAATAAAGAAAAATTAAGCCATAATGGCGTCTCAACAATGTCTTTCTCTCACCCCACACCCAAATGGCCGTAATCACCCCACACTGTAGTCACCAAGCCAAATCACCCCACAGGACAGGAATCACCCCAGGATGTAGCCATTGAACCTCTCACCCCACAGAATAATAATCACTCCAAGGTGTAGTCATCACCCACTCACCCCACAGGATAATCACCCCAGTGTAGGCATCACCCACCCCACAGGATAATAATCACCCCAACTCACCTCCCAGTATAGTCATCACCCTACTCACCCCACATGCTAATAATCACCCTGCAGTATAGTCATCACACCACTCACTGCACAGGCTAATATCACCCCACAGAGTAGTTATCACCCCCACTCACCCACAGACTAATAATCACCCCACAGGTTAATAAACACCCCAAAGGATATTAATTCCCCCCACTCACACCACAGACTAATAATCACTCCACAATATAGCCATAAGCCCCACAAGGTAATTGTCACCTCACAGTTTAGTCATCACTCCCAAACTCTAATTATCACCCCCACAGGATAGTAATCACTCCATAATGTAGTCATCACCCCCACTCACCCCACAGGTTAGTAATCACCCCAAAGGCTAATAATCACCCCATAGTGTAGTCATCACTCCCACAGGATAGAAGTTACTCCAAATAATAGTAATCACCCCACAAGGTAATCATCATCAGAAATCACCCCACACAGTGTGTTAGGGCAAAAAACAAAGGAAAGTAATAGAGAAGTTCAAAAGGGATTAAGGATTACCTAGACACAAGTGCTGACGTCAGCAATCACCCCACAAGTTACTGGTCATTTCACAATATAGTTCTCACACCACATCAGTAATTACCCCCACAAGAAAGTCATCACCCCATAATTCAGTAATCATCACCCCACAAGTCACTAATCATCGCACAAAGGTATTTGTAACCATGAAATTCAGTAATCACCCCACAATTCAATAATCACCCCACGAGGCAGTCATCACCCCACAAGGTAGTTCTCACACCACAAGTTAGTAATCACCCCACAAGGTTGTCACCACCCCAAAATTCAGTAATCACCCCACAAGGTAGTTCTCACACCACAAGTTAGTAATCACCCCACAAGGTTGTCACCACCCCAAAATTCAGTAATCACCCCACAAGGTAGTTCTCACACCACAAGTTAGTAATCACCCCACAAGGTTGTCACCACCCCAAATTTCAGTAATCACCCCACAAGGTAGTCATCACCCACAGGATAATAATCACCCTACAATTCAGTGATCACCCCACGAGGTAGCCATGGCCCCACAACTCAGTAATCACTCCATGAGATAGTCATCACCCCACAAGGTAGTTCTCACACCACAAGTTAGTAATCACCCCACAAGGAAGTATCACTAACAAGTCACTGATCACCCCACAAGAGTAGAATCAACCCAAAAGGTAATCATCGTCAGAAATCACCCCATGTACGAAAATAATAGAGAGAGAGAGAGACCTGGATCTCTCTCTCACACATTTATATGTACACATTCTTACATCGTACTGATGTACTTACGTAATAATAATAATAATAATAATAATAATAATAATAATAATAATAATAATAATAATAAAATAATAATAAAAATAACAAAAATATTATAATAAAAACAAAATGAATAAAAATAATATAAAAATAAAAATATTAATCAAAATTATAATATTAATGAAAATAAAAATAATAATAATAATAATAATAATAATAATAATAATAATAATAATAATAATAATAATAATAAACCGGAGACCTTCCAAAGAGAGGCAGACAACAACTAAATAAGACAAAAAAACAACAATAAATTACTGGAGAGAGAGAGAGAGAGAGAGAGAGAGAGAGAGAGAGAGAGAGAGAGAGAGAGAGAGAGAGAGAGAGAGTCCCATAATGGAATTAATGCAGCATCCAGAAGCTGACTCATCCCCTGAACAGCAGCTCTGCAGATGCTGTGCGGCTGCCACATTTTCTCTCTCTCTCTCTCTCTCTCTCTCTCTCTCTTTTATATGACAATTGCTTCGACTGAGAGAGAGAGAGAGAGAGAGAGAGAGAGAGAGAGAGAGAGTCAAGTGGTTCCTCTTATCCGTTAACCGTTTCGCGGGAGTTCGTTACCTGTCTATTTACGTATCTATTATTCTTTTACTCTATTCACTTATGAATGTGTCTGTTAATGTTTGTCTATTGATCTATTTATCTATTATTCTATCTGTTAATATATTAATCTATCTATCTATATATTTATTCGTCTTTTTATCTGTCTATTGAAGTATTTGTCAATCTATCTATCAATCTATATATTAATATATTTATGTATTAATCTAGCTATCTATAAATTTATTCATCTTTTTATCTATCAAAGTATTTATCAATATACCTATTAATCTATCTGTTTACTAATCTATATATATATATATATATATATATATATATTAATATACTAATCTATCTATTTATTAATCTATATATATTAACATATTAATCTATATATTAATATATATTAATCTATTTATTAATCTATGTCTTTTTTGATCTGTATATTAATATATTGATCTATTTATTAATCTACCTATTAATTTATCTACTAATAACTAATCTGTCTATTAATATATTAATCTATCTATTTATCTATCTATTAATCTATATAACTTTACCCCGGAAGAGAAGAGAGCCCGTGTCATGCCCACATTAGGGCACGCTACAACACGCTTGGCACAGAGCCTACTGTGCCCAAATGACGTCACTCCGCAGGGAAGTAATCACCCCACAGGGTAGCAAGCAGTCACCCCTCACCACACAGGGTGGGTAACTGCCCTCTCACCCTACAGGGTTGCAATCACCCCAAAATGTAGTCATCGCCACCACTCACCCCACAGGGTAGTAATCACTCCATATTATATTAATCAACCCACACACTGATAATCACCCTCCCAAGATAGTTATCACCCCACAGTATAGTCATCACCACCACTCACCCCACAGGGTAGTAATCACTCCATATTATATTAATCACCCCACACACTGATAATCACCCTCCCAAGGTAGTAACCACCACACTGTGTAGTCATCACCACCACTCACCCCACAGGGTAGTGATCAATCTAAATTATAATACTCACCCCAACTCACCCCACAAACTAATAACCACCACCACAGAACAGTAATCAAAATCACAGTGTAGTCATCACCCCTACTCACCCTATAGGGTAGTAATTGCTCTAAATTATAGTATCACCCCAACTCACCCCACTGACTGATAATCACCCCCACAGGATATTGATCAACCCCAAAGTGTAGTCATCACCCCAATCACTGCAGTGTAGTAATCACTCGAAATTATTGCAATCACCCCACAGTGTGGTCATCACCCCACAGGATAGTAATCACTCCAAATTAAAGCAATCACCCCTACTCCATCACCTCCACTCACCCTACAAAGCAGTAATCACTCCAAATTATAGTAATCACCCCAACTCAGACTAATAATCACCCCCAAAGGATAGTAATCAACCTCATAGTGTAGTCATCACCCCACAACATAGTATAATCACTCCATATTAGAATCATCCCACAAACTAAAAATCACCCACAAGATAGTAATCACCCCACAGTGTAGTCATCACCCTTCTCACCCTACAACTTAATAATCACCCCACATGACAGTCATCACCCCACAGAGTAGTCATCACCCTCACTCACCCTACAGGCTAATAATCACCCCAATGTGTGGTCACAACTCTCACTCACCCCACACGGTAGTAATCACTCTAGGAGTCTAGAGGAGAGCAATCACCCTACAAGGAGGTAATCACCCCACAAGGCAGTCCTCACCAGAAATCACCCCACAGGATTGCAAAGGAAAGTATTAGATAATAATAATAATAATAATAATAATAATAATAATAATAATAATAATAATAATAATAATCCTTAAATGGCAACACTACCGATGAAGCCACAGCTGATAGTCTTAACTCGTCCGAATGCTCTAAACAGACTTTGGCTTCCTTACGAAGCAACAATTATTCATATAAATATTACAGATAAAATTATTAATAAACAACGCAAAAATATACATTATAAATATTCATAATTAATATTTCAATACCGGTTTTTATAACAAAATAATAAATTAAAAAACCTTTATACAACAACTTGAGTCATCACCTAGCAAAGGTTCGAGACGAGTTCTCTGAAGAAAAAATCCGTTGAGAGTGTTCATACTGTTTGAGCTCGTTCATACCGACGCATGACGCGACACATTTCAGTTTCTTTTCATTTCCTGAACGAGACGTTTCGTCAGGCGTCGTTTTTCTTTCCGAAACTTTACGTTATAACGATCAGAGTCTCTATAACGTCACCTGCATAATCAATAACCTTCGTTATGTCGTTTATTTAACGAAATGACGTCACGAGATTAGAGAAAATTCCGAGGATGTTCTTTTCGACTCCTTTCATGAACGAAGCCTCGGTTTGTTTACACTGATGCGAAGAGCCCGTGGCTATATTACGTCAATACACAGGGTAGCAGTCACCCCACGGGATAGTAATTGTCCTTTCACCCCACATGTTAATAGTCACCATTCACCCCACAGGGTAGTATTTGTCCTATCACCCCACAAGCTTGCAGTCACCCCTCAGGGTGGTAGCTGTTCTCTCATCCCATAGGTTAGTGCTTGTGTTATCACCCCACAAGTATTCATTTCCCTCTCACCCCATGCGGTGGTAATTATCCTCTCACCCTACAAGATAGGAACTGTCCTCTTACCCCACAAGTAGTAACTCCTCTCACCCCACAAAATAGTAACTGTCCTCTCACCACATATAGATAGTACTAATTGTCATCTCACCCCACACGATAGTACTAATTGTCATCTCACCCCACACGATTGTAATCACCCCTCAGGATGGTAAATGCACTCCATAATGGTCACCGTTCACCCCACAGGGAGTCACCATTCACCCCACAGGGTAATAGTCACAATTCACCCCACACGGTAACAGTAAACACCCATCCTACAGGGTAGTATTTGTCCTTTCACCCCACAGGATAACAGTCACCCTTACCCATGGGGTAGTAATTTTTATATCACCCCACAAGGTTGCAATCACCCATCAGTGTGGTGGCTGTTCTCTCGCCCCACATATTAGTGATTGTTCTCTCACCCCACGGGATAGTAACTGTCGCATTACTCCACAGGGTAGTCACTGTCATATCACCCCACATGGTAGTGATTGTCCAGTCACCCAACAAAGTATTAATTGTTCTCTCACCCCACAAGGAAAGTAATTGTCCTCTCACCCCACAAGGAAAGTAATTGTCCTCTCACCCAAGAAGGGTACTAATCATTCTCTCACCCCTAAAGGTTGTAATCACCCCTCAGGATGGTAGCTGTACTCTCATCCCACAGGATAGTGATTTCATCTCACCCCACTAAGTATCAATTCCATCTCACCTCACAAAGGATTCATTCCCTCTCACCCCACAAAGGTTTCATTCCCACTCACCCCACAAAGCATTCATTCCCTCCCAATCCACAAAATATTCAATCACTCACCTCCCGAAGGATTCATTACCTCTCACCCCACAAAGGATTCATTCCCCCCACCCACAAAGCATTCACTCCCTCTCAATCCACAAAATATTCACTCCCTCTCAATCCACAAAATATTCAATCATTCACCCCACAAAGGATTCATTTCCTCTTCCCCACGAAGCATTCATTCCATCTCACCCCACAAAGCATTCATTCCCTCTCAATCCATAAAATATTCAATCACTCATCCCACAAAGGATTCATTCCCTCTCACCCCCTTACAGATATCAAGCATTATATAACTTTATGCAAACACTGAGAGAGAGAGAGAGAGAGAGAGAGAGAGAGAGAGAGAGAGAGAGCAACGAAGCCCATGCCATGCCCACATAAGGACACGGCACTAATGCTGGGCACAGTGCCCACTTTATATATTTATGTATGTTTATTGAATTTTTCATAAATAATTATATTAATAATTATAAACATACCCAGAACAGATACTGTGACCTTCGGGGGCATCTGCCAGGGCCAACTGCACCCCCTTCCCCTGCAAAAATACCCAGCCCCACCTACTTCAGGAACCAGGTGCCCGGGACCTCACAGTGACCTTCGGGCATTAAATTGTGCATTGTCCCTCTAGACGTGCCACAGAGAGAGAGAGAGAGAGAGAGAGAGAGAGAGAGAGAGAGAGAGAGAGCAATGCCCAAGGTCGGACCCAGGGTATAATGCCCTTGTATCTATATATATATATAGAGAGAGAGAGAGAGAGAGAGAGAGAGAGAGAGAGAGAGAGAGAGAGAGAGAGAGAGAGTTATACATTGGCAAGGTTCAGAGAGAGACAGAAATAAACAGTTGCCAACAATTCCTTTTGTATTATTCAGCCCCGATTCTCTCTCTCTCTCTCTCTCTCTCTCTCTCTCTCTCTCTCTCTCTCTCCTTGAAATGACGAAACGACAAAGTAGGCAACGACGAGAACCCTCTGGGGTTTCGGTAGAAGGGGCCAAATGACACTACTTTCACTTTGAAGGAATGACATCATACGGGAAGCTGTGACGTCATCATTGAGAGCTTTCCTCATACGTGAGTCTCTCTCTCTCTCTCTCTCTCTCTCTCTCTCTCTCTTCTCTCTCTCTCTCTCTTCATTATTATTAATTATTATTATTATTATTATTATTATTCACCTGACTAAATGTCATAATAATAATAATAATAATAATAATAATAATAATCATCATCATCATCATCATCATCTTTGCTATTTAAATAGGACTCGGGTACCCCCTCCCCATTTAAGGGGGCTCTGGTACCCCCTCCCCCATTTAAAGAGACTCTGGTACTCCTTCCCATATAAAGGGGACTCTGGTACCCCCTCTCATTTAAAGGGGGCTGTTACCCCCTCCCATATAAAGGGGACTCTGGTAACCCGTTCCCATTTAGAGGAGACTCTGGTACCCCCTCCCATTTAAAGGGGGTTCTGGTTCCCCCTCCCATTTAAAGGGGACTCTGGTACCCCCTTCCCATTTAGAGGAGACTCTGGTACCCCATTCTCATTTAAAGGGGACTCTGGTACCTCTTCCCACTTAAAGGGGGCTCTGGTACCCCTTCCCATTTAAAGGGGGCTCTGGTGCCCCTTCCCATTTAAAGAGAACAAGAGATTATGCTGAATAATAATAATTACACTTAAGACCTCAACTAAAACCCGGGTTCAATCACCTGGCGGGGTAGTGGATGACCACGGGCTCCTGCCGGGCGTTCCTGTCGTTCTTCCTCCTCCAGAGGTTCTCCTTCTCCCGCCTCTTCCTCCTGTGCCTCTCCCTCTGGAGGGCTTTGGCCACCCCCCCGACTTCCTCCTCCCTGGCCTTCCTGTTGTGGTTCTTGTCCCCACATAACCTCAGGATGATTATGGGCATCATGTTGTTCTCAGGGCTCTGGGGGCATTCCTTCAAGGGCACCAGGGGGCCCCTAAGACCCCCCAGTCCTCCTACTGCCACTCCTTCAGGAGGAATCTGCTCTTTGCCGTACTTCATGGCGGACGATGTCGCAAGATTCCCGCCTTCAGTTTGGCCAGAACAAAGGATTGGCGAGGTCAAACCAAGGTCAAAATGAGGTCAGGTCAGGTCGCGACCCTCACAAAGACCCAGGGAGGCTTCAAGGCTTCTGCAGGAGTCTCTTGAGTATATTTCCAGGCTCCCAGAGATCTCAACAAGGCTCCAGAAGGCTCACAAATATATAGAAGAGGCTTTGGGATGCTCTTATCGAAGCTCAACTATATTCACACAAGGTTTCGAAAGTTCAAATTAAAGCTGAGAAATATACACTTGAGGCTCATAAATATATACACACAAGGCTCAAATATACAAATGAGGCTTCAAAATATTCAATCAAGGATCAGAAACATCCACACAAGGCTTCGGGAGGATCTCATCGAAGCTCAATTACATTATTATGAGGCTTCAAGGGTTCCAATTGAAGCTGAGAATTATACACTTGAGGCTAAAAATATACACTTGAGGCTCATAAATATACACATGAGGCTCGGAAATATAAATTCGAGACTCATATAATAGACACTTGAGGCTTTAGAAGATGAGAAATATTCACTCGAGACTCAGAAATATACACTTGAGGTTTTGAATGATCCAGATGCGGCTCAGAAATATTCACACAAGGCTTCATATATTTCCACTTGAGGCTCATTAACATACACTTGAGGCCACGAAACATACAGCTGAGACTCCAAAAGATCCAGTCAGGACTCAGAAATATTCACACGAGGGTTCATAAATTTCAGCTGAGGCTTATAAATATACACAGAAGCCTCTGAAATAATCACTTGACTAAAATAGACGAGGGTAAGAATATTCAGGAATATAAACTTGAGGCTCAAAGATACGCAACTGAGGCTTTGAAATATTCACTTGAGGCTCATAAATATACACAAAGGCCTCTGAAATAATCACTTCAGGACTTGAATAGACGAGGGTAAGAAATATTCACACGAAGCTCTGGAATATGCACTTGAGGTTCACAAATATTCAACTGAGGCTTTGAAATATTCAACTGAGGCTTTGAAATATTCACTTGAGGCTCATAAATATACAATTGAGGCTCAAAAATATTCAACTGATGCTCATAAATATACACCTGAGACGCCAAAATATTCAACTGAGGCTCATAAATATACAGTTGAGGCTCATAAATATTCACTTCAGGCTCTACAATATTCAACTGGACTCTGAAATATTCAATTAGAGGCTCATAAATATACTGTACACTTGTCTCTAAAATATTTAACTGAGGCTTTGAAATATTTGAAGCTCGCAAATATTCAACTGAGATTGAAATATTCACTTGAGGCTCATAAATATTCACCTGAGGCTCACAAATATTCAATTGAGACTGAAATATTCACTTGAGGCTCGTAAATATACACTTGAGGCTCATAAATTTTCAACTGAGGCTCTGAAATATTCACATGAGACTCACAAATATTCAACTGAGACTGAAATATTCGCGAATCTAAATATATTAATTTGAAACTCGAAATATTCACTTGAGACTCATACATATACACAAAGACTCATAAATATACACACACAAGAGACTCTGACACAGACTCCTCTCTTCCTCCTCCTCTTCTTCAGAGAGAAAGAGAGAGAGGAGAGAAAGAGAGAGAGAGAGAGAGAAAGAGAGAGAAAGAGACGTCCACTAGCCTAGACGTCCAAATCTCTACTGAGGCTCCCATGAATTCTCTCTCTCTCTCTCTCTCTCTCTCTCTCCCTGAGGAGGAAGGACACAGTGGGAAGCCTGCCAAGGCATTATAGATACACACCCCCTCTCTCTCTCTCTCTCTCTCTCACCCCACAGTCCTCCGCCGTCACCCCACGCTCTGCTTACGTATTAGAGCGAAGACCGTTTTTGGTATTAAAATAAGGCTGCCATGTGCTCTCTCTCTCTCTCTCTTTCTGTGTTTTTATCTGTTTCTCTCTTCCTATACCTTTCTCTCTCTCTCTCTCTCTCTTTCTGTGTTTTTATCTGTTTCTCTCTTCCTATACCTTTCTCTCTCTCTCTCTCTCTCTGTTCTAAAGTCTCTCTCCCTCTGTGTTCTAAAGTCTCTCTGTTTTAAAGTCTCTCTCTCTCTCTGTTCTAAAGTCTCTCTCTCTCTCTCTTTCACCTCTCTCTCTCTCTGTCTCTCTCTCTCTAAGCTCCATTACACCTTCTTCCCTGAGAGAGAGAGAGAGAGAGAGAGAGAGAGAGAGAGAGAGAGAGAGAGAGAGAGAGAGAGAGAGCAACAGCGTCATTACACTAACGGGAACAGAAGTCGAATGATGACGCAATAATGAGGAAAGGCGAAAATGAGAAGGTCGCCATATGGCAACACTCTCCGCTACATAATATACATGGCGAAACAAACAATTGTTTTTTGCTTGCTTGTTTGTTTGCTCGCTCACCCCGTGGGGTGAATATTACACTGTGGGGTGAGTCACCTGTGAGGTGAGGGTGATTAACCTATGGGGTGAAAATTACAGTGGGGTGATTAACCTATGGGGTGAATATTACAGTGGGGTGATTAACCTATGGGGTGAATATTACAGTGGGGTGATTAACCTTTGGGTGAATATTACCAAGTGGATTGAATATTACCCTGTGGGGTGAATGTTACACTGTAGGGTGATTAGCCTGTGAGTTATATATTACAGAGTGGGGTGAATATTACCAAGTGGGCTGAGTATTACTCTGTGGTGTGGGGTGACTAACCTGTAGGGTGAATGTTACACTTTGGGTTGATTAACCTGTGGGGTGAATATTACAGTGGGGTGATTAACCTGTGGGGTGAATATTACCAAGTGGATTGAATATATTAAGCTGTGGGGTGATTAACCTGTGGGGTGAATATTACATGGTGGGGTGACTGAAATATAGGATGAATATTACATTGTGAGGTGCGGGGTGAATCTTACACTGTGGAATTAATTTAACCTGTGGGCAAATATTAGCTCTCTCTCTCTCTCTCTCTCTCTCTCTCTCAATCATAGTAATGGATGCAGCATCCAGACTGACTCATCTGAACGGGTCTGCAATGCGACCATTGAGAGAGAGAGAGAGAGAGAGAGAGAGAGAGAATCTTTCCTCATGTTGCCACCAACGAGGAACGATTTGCCTGACGTCAGCAAAACGGTCGTAAGGATTCTCTGTTTGTTTATTGTTTTAAAAAAGGAGAGAGAGAGAGAATAAAAAGAAAGGGATGAAAAAAGAGAAAACGAGAGAGAAAGAGAGAGAAAAGAGAGAAAGAGAGAGATAATAAAGGAAAAAGATGAAAAGAGAGAGAGAGAGAGAGAGAGAGAGAGAGAAAGAGAAAAAACGACAGAGAGAGAGAGAGAAAGAGAGAGAGAGAGAGAGAGAGAGAGAGAGAGAGAGAGAGAGAGAGAGAGAGAGAGAGAAAACGAGAGAGAGAGAGAGAGAGAGAGAGAGAGAGAGAGAGAGAAACAAGAGAGAGAGAGAGAGAGAGAGAGAGAGAGAGAGAGAGAGAGAGAGAGAGAGAGAGAAACGAGAAAACGATAAAAAGAGAATGAGAAAAAACGAGAGACAGAAAAAGAGAGAGAAAGAGAGATAAAAAAAAAAGAGAAAGAAAAAACGAGAGATAAAAAGTGAAAGAGAAAAAACGAGAGAGAGAGACTAAAAAAATGAGAGAGAGAGAGAGAGAAAAAAAAAAACCGGTCCGGCAAGAAGAAATTCAAGCACCGGCGGCCGGAAGTAAGTAAGTAGCCATCGCGACCGGCCGATACGGTCTGGTAGGTTGCCACGCCCCGACGAATCCACAACAATAATAATAATAAAAAAAATAATAATAAAAATAATAATAATAAGAGGACTCACCACATGGCCTGAACTGAGACTGGCTTGAAGATGTGCTTCCGGCCGCCCGTCGAGACGCTGAAGCCCCTGCAAGAATGGGCGAGACAAGATGGCGTCAGCAGATACCCAAAAATGCCCCAGATACTCCAAAATACTCCAAATACCCTCCAAAATACTCCAAATACCCCCAAATGACTCCTGATGCTCCAAAATTTTACCCACAAAATACTACGACCCAAAATACCCACATACTCTAAAAATACCCATAAAATACTCCAGATACCCCACCAAATTACTCCTGATTCTCCAATATACTCCAAAATACCCCCAAAAATACTCCAAAATTCCCCCATTTTTTTTTTAGATACTACAATTATCCCAAAATGGCCCGAAATACTCCAGACACACCAAAATATTCCAGATACTCCAAAATACCCACAAAATACTTCAGACGCCCCAAATACCCCCAAATTACTCCAGATACTCCAAATACCCCAAAACACTCCAAATACTCAAAAATACCCACAAAATACTCCAGATACCCATAATTACTCCAGATACTAAAAAATGCTCTAACATACTCCAAATTACCCACAAAATACTCCAAATTACTCCAGATACTCCAAAATGTCCCTAAATACTCTGGATACTCCATATACCCCAAAATACTCCAGACCCTCCAGTATGTCCCAAATACACTCAAATACCCCAAAATACCCAGATACTCCAAAATGTTCCAAAATAACTTGCAATGCTCCAGTATACTCTAAAATACTCCAAATACTCCAAAGTACCTCAAAATACTCCAATATACTCCATGGTATTCCAAATTGAACCAAATACTCCAAAATACTCCATATTGTCCCAAATTACTCAACAATACTCCAGATACTAAAAAATTTTCCAAAATATCCAGTTACTTCATAATACCCCCAAAATACTCCAAAATGTATCATATACACTCAAATACCCCAAAATACCCAGATGCTCCAAAATACCCCAGATATGCCAAAATGTTCCAAAATACCTTTAAATGTTCCAGTATACTCTAAAATACCCCCAAAATACTCCAGATACTCCAAAGTACATTGAAATGCTCCAATATACTTCATGATACTCCAGATTGTCCCAAAATTTTTGGAGTACTCCAAATATCCTGAAATACTAAAAACCCAAAAATACTCCAAAATGCTCCAGATATTCCAAAGCACCTTCAATGCTCCAATATACTATATAATACTCAATGATACTCCATAATGCCCCAAATACTTTAAAAACATCCAAATTCCCCCCCCCCCCCAACTCTTTATAAGATACTCCATAATACTCTAAAAATACCTTGAAATGCTCCAACATACTCTAAAATACTCCAACATGCCCCAAATACTCTAAATCACTAAAATGCCCAAATACTCCAAAATGTCCCAAAATCCAAAATATCCTAAAATATTCCAATATTTCCTGAAACACCCCAAATTTCAATGAAATACTCCAAAATGCACACAATTTTTTTTAAATACTCCAAATATCCCCAATACCCTGGAATACTCCAAACACCTCCATAATACTCCAAAATGTTCCAAAATACCCCAAATTATACTACAATACTCCATATACGCCCCCAAATTACTCCAAAGTATCCTGAAATACACCAAATACCCAAAATTTTCCAAAATACCTCAAAATGCTCCAATATACTCTAAAATACTCCATGATATTCCAGAATGCCCCCAAATACCCTAAATTCATATAAAATGCCCCCCAAATACTCTAAAATACCTTGAAATGTTCCAATAAATAAAATACTATGTACTACTCCACAATGACCCCAAATACTTTTAAAAATACTCCAAAATGTTCCAAATACCCTTAAATACTCCAAACTACTCGAATTATACAGCAATACTCCAAATAGTTCCAAAAATATGCAAAATACTCAAATTGCCTTAATTCAAATGTGTCCCCAAATAATCCTAAAAACATCCATAATACTCCAAGATACCATGAAGTACCCCAAAATCATCGAAAATGTCCCAAAATACTCCAAATTACCCTAAAATACTCCAGATACCCTGAAATAACCCAAAATACAACAAAATGCCCCAAAATACTCCAAAATACCCTGACATGCCCCAACATACTCCAATACCCTGAAATGCTCTAACATACTCCAAATTACCCACAAAATACTCCAAATTATTCCAGATACTCCAAAATGTCCCTAAATACTCTTGATACTCCATATACCCCAAAATACTCCAGATCCTCTGGTATGTCCCAAATACACTCAAATACCCAGATACTCCAAAATGTTCCAAAATAACTTGAAATGCTCCAGTATACTCTAAAAACTCCAGATACTCCAAAGTACCTCAAAATACTCCATGGTACTCCAAATTGAACCAAATACTCCAAAATATTCCATGTTGTCCCAAATTACTCAACAATACATACTAAAAATGTTCCAAAATACCCAGTTACTTCATAATACACCCAAAATACTCCAAAATGTATTGTATACACTCCAAAATACCCAGATACTCCAAAATACCCCAGATATGCCAAAATGTTCCAAAATACCTTTAAATTTCCAGTATACTCCTAAAATATCCCAAAATACTCCAGATACTCCCAAGTACATTGAAATGCTCCAATATACTTCATGATACCCCAGAATGTCCTAAAAATTTTTGGAGTACTGAAATACTAAAAATCAAAAATACTCCAAAATGCTCCAGATAATCCAAAGAAATGCTCCAATATACTCTATAATACTCAATGATACTCCATAATGCCCCAAATACTCTAAAACATCCAAATTCCCCCTCTAAAATACTCCACAATACTCTAAAATACCTTGAAATGCTCCAACATACTCAAAATACTCCAACATGCCCCCAAATACTCTAAATCACTCCAAAATGCCCAAATACTCCAAAAATGCTCCAGATAAAAATGTCCCAAAAAAATATCCTGAACTACAAAATGCCTGAAATACCAATGAAATACTCCAAATCTTTTTTAAATACTCCAAATATCCCCAATACCCTGGAATACTCCAAACACCCAATGCAAAATACTCCAAACAAAATGTCCAAAATACCCCAAATTATACTGCAATACTCATATATACGCCCCAAATTACTTTGAAATACACCAAATCCAAAATACCTCAAAATGCTCCAATATACTCTAAAATACTATATGATATTCCAGAATGCCCCCAAATACCCTAAATTCATATAAAATGCCCCCCAAATACTCTAAAATACCTTGAAATGTTCCAATATACTATAAAATACTATGTACTACTCCACAATGACCCCAAATACTTTTAAAAATACTCCAAAATGTTCCAAATACCCTTAAATACTCCAAACTACTCGTAATTATACAGCAATACTCCAAATAGTTCCAAAAATATGCAAAATACTCAAATTGCCTTAATTCAAATGTGTCCCCAAATAATCCTAAAAACATCCATAATACTCCAAGATACCATGAAGTACCCCAAAATCATCGAAAATGTCCCAAAATACTCCAAATTACCCTAAAATACTCCAGATACCCTGAAATAACCCAAAATACAACAAAATGCCCCAAAATACTCCAAAATACCCTGACATGCCCCAACATACTCCAATACCCTGAAATGCTCTAACATACTCCAAATTACCCACAAAATACTCCAAATTATTCCAGATACTCCAAAATGTCCCTAAATACTCTTGATACTCCAATAATTACCCAGATCCTCTGGTATGTCCCAAATACACTCAAATACCCAGATACTCCAAAATGTTCCAAAATAACTTGAAATGCTCCAGTATACTCTAAAAACTCCAGATACTCCAAAGTACCTCAAAATACTCCATGGTACTCCAAATTGAACCAAATACTCCAAAATATTCCATGTTGTCCCAAATTACTCAACAATACTCCATACTAAAAAATGTTCCAAAATACCCAGTTACTTCATAATACACCCAAAATACTCCAAAATGTATTGTATACACTCAAATACCCCAAAATACCCAGATACTCCAAAATACCCCAGATATGCCAAAATGTTCCAAAATACCTTTAAATTTCCAGTATACTCTAAAATATCCCAAAATACTCCAGATACTCCCAAGTACATTGAAATGCTCCAATATACTTCATGATACCCCAGAATGTCCCAAAATTTTTGGAGTACTCCAAATATCCTGAAATACTAAAAAATCAAAAATACTCCAAAATGCTCCAGATAATCCAAAGTACCTTCAATGCTCCAATATACTCTATAATACTCCATAATGCCCCAAATACTCTAAAAACATCCAAATTCCCCCCCCACTCTAAAATACTCCACAATACTCTAAAATACCTTGAAATGCTCCAACATACTCAAAATACTCCAACATGCCCCCAAATACTCTAAATCACTCCAAAATGCCCAAATACTCCAAAAATGCTCCAGATACTCCAAAATGTCCCAAATTCCAAAATATCCTGAACTACTCCAAAATACCCCGAAATATTCCAATATTTCCTGAAATACCCCAAATTTCAATGAAATACTCCAAATCTTTTTTAAATACTCCAAATATCCCCAATACCCTGGAATACTCCAAACACCCCAAAATACTCCAAAATGTCCAAAATACCCCAAATTATACTACAATACTCATATATACGCCCCCAAATTACTCCAAAGTATCCTGAAATACACCAAATACCCGAAATTTTCAAAAATACCTTGAAATGCTCCAATATACTCTAAAATACTCCATGATATTCCAGAATGCCCCCAAATACCCTAAATTCATAAAATGCCCCCAAATACTCCTTGAAATGTTCCAATATACTATAAAATACTATGTACTACCCACAATGACCCCAAATACTTTAAAAATACTCCAAAATGTTCCAAATACCCTTAAATACTCCAAACTACTCGTAATTATACAGCAATACTCCAAATAGTTCCAAAAATATGCAAAATACTCAAATTGCCTTAATTCAAATGTGTCCCCAAATAATCCTAAAAACATCCATAATACTCCAAGATACCATGAAGTACCCCAAAATCATCGAAAATGTCCCAAAATACTCCAAATTACCCTAAAATACTCCAGATACCCTGAAATAACCCAAAATACAACAAATGCCCCAAAATACTCCAAAATACCTGACATGCCCCAACATACTCCAATACCCTGAAATGCTCTAACATACTCCAAATTACCCAAAATACTCCAAATTATTCCAGATACTCCAAAATGTCCCTAAATACTCTTGATACTCCATAAATACCCCAAAAACTCCAGATCCTCTGGTATGTCCCAAATACACTCAAATACCCAGATACTCCAAAATGTTCCAAAATAACTTGAAATGCTCCAGTATACTCTAAAAACTCCAGATACTCCAAAGTACCTCAAAATACTCCATGGTACTCCAAATTGAACCAAATACTCCAAAATATTCCATGTTGTCCCAAATTACTCAACAATACTCCATACTAAAAAATGTTCCAAAATACCCAGTTACTTCATAATACACCCAAAAATACTCCAAAATGTATTGTATACACTCAAATACCCCAAAATACCCAGATACCAAAATACCCCAGATACCAAAATGTTCCAAAATACCTTTAAATTTCCAGTATACTCTAAAATATCCCAAAATACTCCAGATACCCATTGAAATGCTCCAATATACTTCATGATACCCCAATGTCCCAAAATTTTTGGAGTACTCCAAATATCCTGAAATACTAAAAAATCAAAAATACTCCAAAATGCTCCAGATAATCCAAAGTACCTTCAATGCTCCAATATACTCTATAATACTCAATGATACTCCATAATGCCCCAAATACTCTAAAAACATCCAAATTCCCCCCCCCCACTCTAAAATACTCCACAATACTCTAAAATACCTTGAAATGCTCCAACATACTCAAAATACTCCAACATGCCCCCAAATACTCACAAAATGCCCAAATACTCCAAAAATGATACTCCAAAATGTCCCAAATTCAAAATATCCTGAACTACTCCAAAATACCCCCGAAATATTCCAATATTTCCTGAAATACCCAAATTTCAATGAAATACTCCAAATTTTTTTAAATACTCCAAATATCCCCAATACCCTGAATACTCCAAACACCCCAAAATACTCCAAAATGTCCAAAATACCCCAAATTATACTACAATACTCATATATACGCCCCCAAATTACTCCAAAGTATCCTGAAATACACCAAATACCCGAAATTTTCAAAAATACCTTGAAATGCTCCAATATACTCTAAAATACTCCATGATATTCCAGAATGCCCCCAAATACCCTAAATTCATATAAAATGCCCCCCAAATACTCTAAAATACCTTGAAATGTTCCAATATACTATAAAATACTATGTACTACTCCACAATGACCCCAAATACTTTTAAAAATACTCCAAAATGTTCCAAATACCCAAATACTCCAAACTACTGTAATTATACAGCAAAAAATAGTTCCAAAATATGCAAAATACTCAAATTGCCTTAATTCAAATGTGTCCCCAAATAATCCTAAAAACATCCATAATACTAAGATACCATGAAGTACCCAAAATCATCGAAAATGTCCCAAAATACTCCAAATTACCCTAAAATACTCCAGATACCCTAAATAACCCAAAATACAACAAATGCCCAAAATACTCCAAAATACCCTGACATAACATACCAATACCCTGAAATGCTCTAACATACTCCAAATTACCCACAAAATACTCCAAATTATTCCAGATACTCCAAAATGTCCAAATACTCTTGATACTCCATAACCCCAAAATACTTCTGGTATGTCCCAAATACACCTGAAATACTCCAAAATGTTCCAAAATAACTAAATGCTCCAGTATACTCTAAAACTCCAGATACTCCAAAGTACCTCAAAATACTCCATGGTAAAATTGAACCAAATACTCCAAAATATTCCATGTTGTCCCAAATTACTGTTCCAAAATACCCAGTTACTTCATAATACACCCAAAATACTCCAAAATGTATTGTATACACTCAAATACCCCAAAATACCCAGATACTGATATGCCAAAATGTTCCAAAATACCTTTAAATTTCCAGTATACTCTAAAATATCCCAAAATACTCCAGATACTCCCAAGTACATTGAAATGCTCCAATATACTCCCCAGAATGTCCCAAAATTTTTGGAGTACTCCAAATATCCTGAAATACTAAAAAATCAAAAATACTCCAAAATGCTCCAGATAATCCAAAGTACCTTCAATGCTCCAATATACTCTATAATACTCAATGATACTCCATAATGCCCCAAATACTCTAAAAACATCCAAATTCCCCACTCTAAAATACTCCACAATACTCTAAAATACTTGAAATGCTCCAACATACTCAAAATACTCCAACATGCCCCAAATACTCTAAATCACTCCAAAATGCCCAAACTAAAAATGCTCCAGATACTCCAAAATGTCCCAAATTCCAAAATATCCTGAACTACTCCAAAATACCCTGAATATTCCAATATTTCCTGAAATACCCCAAATTTCAAAATACTCCTCCAAATATCCCCAATACCCTGAATACTAAACACCCCAAAATACTCCAAAATGTCCAAAATACCCCAAATTATACTACAATACTCATATATACGCCCCCAAATTACTCCAAAGTATCCTGAAATACACCAAATAATTGAAATTTTCAAAAATACCTTGAAATGCTCCAATCCAAAATACTCCATGATATTCCAGAATGCCCCAAATACCCTAAATTCATATAAAATGCCCCAAATACTCTAAAAATACCTTGAAATGTTCCAATATACTATAAAATACTATGAACTACTCCACAATGACCCCAAATACTTTTAAAAATACTCCAAAATGTTCCAAATACCCTTAAATACTCCTACTCGTAATTATACAGCAATACTCCAAATAGTTCCAAAAATATGCAAAATACTCAAATTGCCTTAATTCAAATGTGTCCCCAAATAATCCTAAAAACATCCATAATACCCCAAAGTACCCCAAAATCATCGAAAATGTCCCAAAATACTCCAAATTACCCTAAAATACTCCAGAAAAATAACCCAAAATACAACAAATGCCCCAAAATACTCCAAATTACCCTGACATGCCCCAACATACTCCAATACCCTGAAATGCTCTAACATACTCCAAATTACCCACAAAATACTCCAAATTATTCCAGATACTCCAAAATGTCCCTAAATACTCTTGATACTCCATATACCCCAAAATACTCCAGATCCTCTGGTATGTCCCAAATACAAATACTCAAATACCCAGATACACTCAAAAATGTTCCAAAAAAATAACTTGAAATGCTCCAGTATACTCTAAAACTCCAGATACTCCACCTCAAAATACTCCATGGTACTCCAAATTGAACCAAATACTCAAAATATTCCATGTTGTCCCAAATTACTCAACAATACTCCATACTAAAAAAATGTTCCAAAATACCCAGTTACTTCATAATACCCCAAAATACTCCAAAATGTATTGTATACACTCAAATACCCCAAAATACCCAGATACTCCAAAATACCCCAGATATGCCAAAATGTTCCAAAATACCTTTAAATTTCCAGTATACTCTAAAATATCCCAAAATACTCCAGATACTCCCAAGTACATTGAAATGCTCCAATATACTTCATGATACCCCAGAATGTCCCAAAATTTTTGGAGTACTCCAAATATCCTGAAATACTAAAAATCAAAAATACTCCAAAATGCTCCAGATAATCCAAAGTACCTTCAATGCTCCAATATACTCTATAATATTCAATGATACTCCATAATGCCCCAAATACTTTAAAACATCCAAATTCCCCCACAAAAATACTCCACAATACTCTAAAATACCTTGAAATGCTCCAACATACTCAAAATACTCCAACATGCCCCCAAATACTTCACTCCAAAATGCCCAAATACTCCAAAATGCTCCAGAATCCAAAATGTCCCAAAATAAAATATCCTGAACTCCTGAAATACCCCAAATTTCAATTACCCCAAATAAAAAATCTTTTTAAATACTCCAAATATCCCCAATACCCTGAACTCCAAACACCCCAAAATACTCCAAAATGTCCAAAATACCCCAAATTATACTACAATTATATACGCCCCCAAATTACTCCAAAGTGTCCTGAAATACACCAAATACCCGAAATTTTCAAAAATACCTTGAAATGCTCCAATATACTCTAAAATACTCCATGATATTCCAGAATGCCCCCAAATACCCTAAATTCATATAAAATGCCCCCCAAATACTCTAAAATACCTTGAAATGTTCCAATATACTATAAAATACTATGTACTACCCACAATGACCCCAAATACTTTTAAAAATACTCCAAAATGTTCCAAATACCCTAAATACTCCAAACTACTAATTATACAGCAATACTCAAATAGTTCCAAAAATATGCAAAATACTCAAATTGCCTTAATTCAAATGTGTCCCCAAATAATCCTAAAATCCATAATACTCTATCATGAAGTAACCCAAAATCATCGAAAATGTCCCAAAATACTCCAAAATACCCTAAAATACTCCAGATACCTGAAATAACCCAAAATACCACAAAATGCCCCAAAATACCCCCTGACATGCCCCAACATACTCCAATACCCTGAAATGCTCTAACATACTCCAAATTACCTGAAAATACCCAAATTATTCCAGATACTCCAAAATGTCCCTAAATACTCTTGATACTCCATATACCCCAAAATACTCCAGATCCTCTGGTAATGTCCCAAATACAAAATACTCCAAAATGTTCCAAAATAACTTGAAATGCTCCAGTATACTCTAAAACTCCAGATACTCCAAAGTACCCAAAATACTCCATGGTACTCCAAATTGAACCAAATACTCCAAAATATTCCAAAATTACTCAACAATACCCAACTAAAAATGTTCCAAAATACCCAGTTACTTCATAATACACCCAAAAATACTCCAAAATGTATTGTATACACTAAAATACCCCAAAATACCCAGATACTCCAAATACCCCAGATATGCAAAATGTTCCAAAATACCTTTAAATTTCCAGTATACTGAAAATATCCCAAAATACTCCAGATACTCCAAAGTACATTGAAATGCTCCACCCCAGAATGTCCCAAAATTTTTGGAGTACCCTGAAATACTAAAAATCAAAAATACTCCAAAATGCTCCAGATAATCCAAAGTACCTTCAATGCTCTAATATACTCTATAATATACTCCAAATGCCCCAAATACTCTAAAACATCCAAATTCCCCCCCCTCTCTAAAATACTCCACAATACTCTAAAATACCTTGAAATGCTCCAACATACTCAAAATAAAACATGCCCCAAATACTCTAAATCCTCCAAAATGCCCAAATACCAAAAATGCAGATACTCCAAAATGTCCCAAAATCCAAAATATCCTGAACTACTTCAAAATACAATATTCCAATATTTCCTGAAATACCCCAAATTTCAAATGAAATACTCCAAATCTTTTTAAATACTCCAAATATCCCCAATACCCTGGAATACTCCAAACACCCCAAAATACTCCAAAATGTCCAAAATACCCTAAATTATACTAAATACTCATATATACGCCCCCAAATTACTCCAAAGTAACCTGAAATACACCAAATACCCAAAATTTTCAAAAATACCTTGAAATGCTCCAAATACTCTAAAATACTAATGATACTCCAGAATGCCCCCAAATACCCTAAATTCATATAAAATGCCCCCAAATACTCTAAAATACCTGAAATGTTCCAATATACTATAAAATACTATGTACTAACAATGACCCCAAATACTTTTAAAAATACTCCAAAATGTTCCAAATACCCTTAAATACTCCAAACTACTCGTAATTATACAGCAATACTCCAAATAGTTCCAAAAACATGCAAAATACTCAAATTGCCTTAATTCAAATGTGTCCCCAAATAATCCTAAAAACATCCATAATACTCAAGATACCATGAAGTACCCCAAAATCATCAAAATGTCCCAAAATACTCCAAATACCCTAAAATACTCCAGATACCCTGAAATAACCAAAATGCCCCAAAATACTCCAAAATACCCTGACATGCCCCAACATACTCCAATACCCTGAAATACCCAAAATACTCCAAATATCCCAAAATACTACATTATACCTGGGAATGCCCAAAAATACTCCAAATACCCCAAATATCCAAAATACCCCGAAATGTCCCAAAAATCTCCAAATACCCCAAAATTGCCCCCAAACCCCTCCCAAATACCATGAAATACTAAAAAAAACTGAAATGCCCCAAAATACTCCAAGTATCCCAAAATACTCTAAAATGCCCCAAAATACTCCAAAATACACTAAAATATTCCAACATACACCAAACTACTACTATGCACCACAAAAAACCTAAATACTCCAAAATATCCATCAATACTCCAAAATGCCCAAAATAGCCAGAAATTCCTTTACATACTCCAAAATACTCCAAATACCCATAAACAATCCCAAACTTCTCCATTTATTCCAAAATACTCCATACACCCCAAAAATACTCCAAATACCTTAAAAACTCCAGAATGCCCCCATATACTCCTGAAATGCCCAAAACACATCAAACTACTCCAAACACACCAAGACAATCCAAAATACCCTGAAATGCCCCAAATTACTCCAAGTACCCTGAAATACTCCAAAATACCTTGAAATACATTACACAATACCCCAAAATAACTTGAAATACCTGAAAATATCTAAAGTACCCTGAAATACTCCAAAATGCCCCAAATTATCACAAAATAACCCTCAGAATACTCCAAACTTCTTCAAATTACTCTAAGATACCCTAAACTTACTCCAAATACCCCAAAATACTCCAAATACCTAGATATACACCAAAATACCCTAAACCACTAATATGTACCACAAAAACCCTAAAATACTCATAACATGACTCATACAACGACTCACAACTTGCATGACAACTCACAGCATTACTCATACAATGACTTGTAACTTGTATGACAACTCATAGAATGACTCACAACATGTATGACAACTCATACAATGACTCACAGATTATGAGACAGCCCATGCAATGACTCATACATTGACTCTAACTCACATCACACTCCATACAATGAGTCATAACTTTTTCAACTCCTCATACAATGACTTACCCAACTCCTCATCCAAACACTTGAGCACCGACTCACTCCGCCCATCTCCTCATACAATGATGACAGAGTCACCCAACTCCTCATACAGTGACAATGACTCACCCTACTCCTCATCCAATGACTCACTCACCTAACTCCTTATACAATGATGACTCACCCAGCTCCTCACACAATGACAACTCACCCAACTCCTAATACAATTCCTCACCCAATGACTCACTCACCCATCTCCGCATGCAACAATGAAGGACTCACCCAACTCCTCATACAATGACAACAACTCACCCAACTCCTCATACAATGACAACAACTCACCCTACGCCTCATCCAATTCCTCAAACAATGACCTGCACACCAACCTTTGCAATCACCCATCTCTGCACACAATGACAGACTCACCCAACTCATACAATGACAACTCCTCACCTACTCCTCATACAATGACGATGACTCATCCAACTCCTCATACAATGACATCAACTCACCCTACTCCTCATCCAACTCATACAATGACAACAAAAAGTAAGTATACCTTAGCTTTACCAGACCACTGAGCTGATTAACAGCTCTCCTAGGGCTGGCCCGAAGGATTAGACTTATTTTACGTGGCTAAGAACCATTTGGTTACTTAGCAACGGGACCTACAGCTTATTGTGGAATCCGAACCACATTATAGCGAGAAATTAATTTCTATCACCAGAAATAAATTCCTCTAACTCTTCATCAGCCGGCCGCGGGAATTGAACTCCGGCCCATCGAATGAGAGTCTAAAGCTCTACTGAGTCGGCCAACAAAGGGCTTAGACAACTCACCCTACTCCTCAACCAATGACTCAAGCACCAACTCACTCACCCACCTCCTCATACAATGACGAGTCATCCAACTCCTGTTATGCTGACAATAACTCACGCTACTCCTCATACAATGACGAGGAGTCACCAAATTCCTGATACGCTGACAATGACTCACCCTACTCCTCACACGATGACGACTCACCAAACTCCTCATACAATGACAACACCTCACCCTACTCCTCATCCAATGACAGCCGGAGCAACTCACCCATCTCCGTCGAGGTTGATCCTGGTGTCGGCCAGGAGGGGGACGACCAGCCCCATGGAGGCCTTGTTGTCCTTGCTGAAGTCCACCCCCAACAGGCAGTCCTCCTCCAGGTCCTGCCTCCCCAAACGCCCCACCACCGCCAGGTACCTCACCCGCCCTATGTGCTGCGACTCCAGCCGCACGGCCTGCGATTGAGAGAGGGAGAGGGTTCGTTAGGGACTCTCGGGTCACACGAGTGTAATTGAGAAACAGGGTCGTTCGACCTGTAATTAAGAACTCGGGTCATATCAGCTGTAGGACCTGTGGTTAAGAAATAGGGGCATGTGACCTGTAATTGAGGACTCGGGTCGTATGACTTGTAATTAAGAACTCAGGTCATATGACCTGTAATTAAGAACTCAGGTCATATGACCTGAAATTAAGACCTCAGGTCATATGATCTGTAATTAAGAGCTCAGGTCATATAACCTGTAATTAAGAAAGGTCACAGGACTTTAATTAAGAACTCAGGTCATATGACCTGTAATTAAGAATTCAGGTCATATGACCTGTAATTATGAAGGGTCATATGACCTGAATTAAGAACTCAGGTCATATGTCCTGTAATTAAGAATGCAGGTCATATGACCTGTAATTAAGAACTCAGGTCAGAGGACCTGTAATTATGAACTCAGGTAATATGACCTGTAATTAAGAGCTTGGGTCATATGACCTGTAATTAAGATATTTTAATTAATAATTCAGGTCTTACAGCCTGCATTGGGAGAGTGAGATTAGGGACTCGGGTCGTATGTACGAACTGTGATTAGGAACTCAGGTCGTACGACCTGTAATTAAGAACTCAGGTCATATGACCTGTAATAGATATATTCCATTAAGAACTTGGGTTGTACGACTTGTAATTAAGACCTCGGGTCATAAAGTTTGCAATAAAGAGGTTTCATTAGGCCAATCAGGTCATGCAGCCTGCAATAAGGGGATGGGATTAAGGACTTGGGTCATACGACCTGTAATTGAAATACCTAATTAAGAGCTCAGGTCATATGACTTGCCATTAAGAGAATCAATTCAGAAGTCAGGTCATATGACCTGCAATTAAGAAATGGCTTTAAGACCTCAGGTCATATGACCTGTAATTAAGTAACAAATTGATTACTCAGGTCATACGACCTGTAATTAAGATTTTCAATTCAGAAGTCAAATCATATGACCTGCAATTTAGAAACGGCTCTAAGAACTCGGGTCTTACAACCTGTAATTAAAGACTGAATCAAGAACTTGGGTCATATGACCTGTAATTAAACACTGAATCAAGAACTTGGGTTGTACGACCTGTAGTTACGTACCAAATTGATAACTCAGGTCATACGACCTGTAATTAAACACTGAATGAAGAACTCAGGTCGTATGACCTGTAATTAAACACTGAATTAAGAACTCGGGTCATACGACCTGTAATTAAGTACCAAATTGACTATTCGGGTCATACGACCTGTAATTGCATACAGAATTAATTACTCAGGTCATACAACCTGTAAATAAATACCAAATTGATTATTCGGGTCATACGACCTGTAATTAAATGCCATGTACAGGTCATACAACCTGTAATTAAGTACAGAATTCATTATTCAGGCTGTACAACCTGTAATCCACATGATATACATATGAATATATGAACTGACGTGACCTGTATCAATTTACGACCTGTAATTGAGTACCAAATTGAATACTCGGGTCATATGACCTGTAATTAAACACTGAATCAAGAACTTGGGTCGTATGACCTGTAATTAAGTACCAAATTGATTACTCGGGTTGTACGACCTGTAATTAAATGCCATATACAGGTCATACGACCTGTAATTAAGTACAGAATTAATTATGCAGGCCATACGACCTGTAATCAACAAAGATCAACATATGTATGAACATATGAACGTTACGTGACCTGTGTCAATTTACGACCCGTAAGTTTTTTCGACCTGTAAAATCCGACCTACCATGTGCATGGTGTCTCCTTGGCAGAGCAGGTGTAGCATTCCCTGCAGATGCATCTGTATGTCAGGGGGCGCAGTCGCTGTCCTTCGCCCCCTGCCCAGCTGGCACTCATTTTTCGGCAGTAGGACGGCGAAACCTGTATGGGGGATTAATGGCTCAATTTGAAATTTGGTTGCGAATCAATTTGGAATTTGGTCGTGACTCAATTTGAAATTTGGCTGAGACTCAATTTGGAATTTGGTTGTGACTCAATTTGGAATTTTGGAATTTGGTTGTGACTCAATTTGGAAAATTTTGGAATTTGGTTGTGACTCAATTTGGAATTTGGTTGCGATTCAACTTGAAATTTGGCTATGACTCAATTTGAAATTTGGTTATGACTCAATTTGGAATCTGGTTACAACTCAATTTGGAATTTGGTTATGACTCAATCTGAAATTTTGGCTACCACTCGATTTGAAATTTGGCTGCGACTCAATTTGAAATTTGGTTATGACTCAATTTAAAATTTAGTTACGACTCAATCTGAAATTTTTACTATTACACACATTTAAAAAATCGAAATCATAAACATAAAAATCTTAACTGAGCAACGACGGCAACAGGACAAAAGGCCCTTTGCCTAACCTAAACCCAGGTGTCCTCCGTACTCCCAAAAGTCAGCGAATCCCTAAGCGGCTTTCGATAGGGGTACAAAGGAAGGGTGTAAGATTGCCGTGCCCTTCCTCAACCAACTTCTTCAGGTTGAAAGCCACAGCGGTCCTGACATTTATGGACGCCAGGTCTCCCGGGGTTTTCTGAAGGACGAGGAAGAGCTCGAGACTCGAAATGGGTACATTTCTTTCACTTAGCATCTTTCTCGGACCCCCAAAAGGGCTGCTTCGAGCCTTAGGCCCTGAACGAATTCTCAGGGCCTTGGGCAAAGAGACGAGGGGGTTGCTGACCACTAATTGTCTGAGGATGCCGTAGCAAAGACCTGGTTTCTGACTTCTCTGCTGAAGAATCCTATCACAGCAGATGAGGCTTTCCGAGCCGCGGGAACCAAAGGCGTTCGAAGGAATCAAGTCCTCCCTGCCGTTATGCTATTTAATTACTGAAAGAGCGGATTGCCTCTCCAAAGGCGTAGGCTACAAAGCCTTGCCCACACTCCCCAAAACACCCTATGAGGCTATTACCCAAATGATGTCCTCCTACAGGAAACAGCCCTCCTCTTCTTGGGGTCGAGGAGCGAGAGAGAGACAGTACGTCAATTGCTTCGCCTTCTGGTAAAGATCTGAAGAGAGGGTGAGATGGACTTAATAATCACCGAACTGGCTACTTCAGGAGATGACAGGGTCCGGCCCTTGGCTCTAACCTGGCTGCCCTGGTGACCTAGAGTCCATGACCGATTGATTTATGGCAACTAAAACTGGCGTCACAATCGTAAGAGTCCAACTCGGGAACCTGGGGGCCTCCTGAAGTAATTGCAGCCTTGCCCTTGAAGGCGTGCTTCTGAATGGGGGACTCAGGAGGCGACAATGCTGAGAATACTGGTTACCTGACGAAGGAAAACTTGGAAGGCCCCAGAACCTGTGCGACTGGGATCAAATCCTGACGGGGACAGGCAACTGTCCAACCTCTCTGGCAATGATGTCAAACGCTGGGCTAAAATCAGGGGCTGAGAATGCCTCAAAAGAGGGCCTGGAGCTCCTGAAGGTGAATAAGACCCCTACAGCTGCCCTGAGTGCCCACCAGATGGCCTGAGGGTAGCAGACAGGGACTGAAGTGGAATGTAGCGTTTTGGCCAAAAGGCCAAGCGCTGGGACCTATGAGGTCATGCAGTTTGAAAGGTGTAACAGGAGGAAAACCTCAACGCATCTGCACTATGAAACAACTGTGGGCACGACTGCGGTCATAACTACGATCCCCAGTACCCGAAGAAACCTCCCGAAGGTCAGAAAACTGGCCCGAAGAGGAACAGTCGATGCACCACAAAAGGGTTGAAATTTTTGCGTTGTTAAATTTTTTCTTGTTTTCTAGAGGAATTTTCAGTCACGAAAATTCTCACGAATCAGGAATTTTTAAAATGACAAAATTCAAATTCAATTTTCAATGAAAAAATTACAAATAAGATCCTAAAAATCATTAAAATGACTATTCCGAGGATGAACGACTTTCGCCCAAAAATAGATATACAGTATGGCCAATCCCTTTAAATTTGGTTATTACAAATCACTGTACCAATTTTGTACAATTTTCTTACAAATAAACAACAAAGTGGGCATTTGCACCTGGAGATAAAAATAACAGTGTGGTATTTGCACCTGGAGGTAAAATAACATGGCGTCATTTGCACCCGACAGTTGAGATAGAAGTTACCGAAGGGAATGGTCTCTCGTTATTTGCACCCGACAGTTGAGAAAAAAGTCATCAATTCCTCAGCAAATGTACAGTAACTAAAGAGGAATCAGACTGCGCTGGTACGTGTACTTTCCATTCCCAATATCGACTGCCTTGTCGTCACACTGTGGCTTTGGTTCGCTGCCGGAATGAAGACATCAAAAGACTTGCATCAAACTCCCGCTGGCAAAAATGTAACTCTGCTGTCCCACACCAAAACCTCGGAGCCAGAGCGAGCTTTTAACGTCCGCAGAGAAATGTAAGAATTCTCAAGACGCCCTTCGGCGCTTGACATCCGTCTGAACGATTAGAAACGCAGAAACTCATGGTTAGTTCCTGGGAAAAGAACGAAAAATCTGAAGTATGTTTCCCCCTATCAAAAGGTTTCAAGTAAATCTGTAACACAATTAGCAGCAGAGTTTGCAGCTAGGATTCCGGAGCCCCCTTCGTCACCAAATAATTCCAGTGACCCCCTTTCATCAGTATTTGGCACAAGATCATCAGAAAAGCACTGCCTGTCCAAGAAATCAGCAAGGATTCAGCCAAACACGCGATAAAAGTGAATAAGAGACGTGGGTACGTCTCTTTTATTGTAAATGGAATACAGGCATTCCACGGTTATTGGGGATCCGGTTTTACGCCGCTTGTCTAGCAACGAGGATGACTGGATTTTCGGCGCCGACATGCGCCTGATCCTTGGTTATCGACGCTATTATAATAAAATAAGATCTTTTTAATGAGTTTCATTAACGACTCTAATATGTGTAAACAGCCCAGACGTACTGAATTTACGAACGACCACGAGTCGAGACGTGGTTCAGATCTCCTGGTGCAAATACCATTGCGTTATTTTTACCTCCAAGGGAAAATACCAACGTCCATTAAACAAACCCCAATAAGAGACCCGTCATTTGTACGAACGAACTACAATTCACGAATTTGTAAACTCACCTTTCACGGCGAAGTAGTATTCACTCAGGCTGGAAAGAGAGAGAGAGCGAGAGAGAGAGAATAATTAATACAATATTATATAAAAAACCGAATAAAATAATTTCATAATTATAATTTTTCAAATAGCAATGATTTTCATAAAATCAAAATAATTTTTAAAAAATTAATTTTTATATGTATTTCCTAAACCTTTTGCATTTACAATTTGGTCTCAATGAGGTCAATGATACCTTGGACAGGAATGGAACTTCCGGCTCGCCACGGGATCGAACCCGTGCTGGCAACCAGGCAACAGGCATCCGGAGTTCGATCCCAGTAGCGGCCAGGGGGAGGATGAACTCACCTACTGATTCTGTGGTCCTCCTCCTCGGACGAATGACACGAACTTCCGTATTCCTGGAAGAGTGAAGACGAATTAGAGGCGAATATTATGAATTAAGCCACGAAATCGTCCGAGATGGTTTGGATCTGTGGGGAGAACCATGCCCTTACCTAACCACATCTTACCTTCCTAATGTTAGGGTGCTGTGACCCGACCTGATTGAGGGGCCTTTGTGACCTGACCTGCAATACGGGGCTTCGCCCCCCCCCATTGACTTCCCCTCCACCAAGTAACGCTGAATATCGGAAATAGATCCTAGGGCGCCATGCCAGGGCCACCAAGAAAGAGAGAGAGAGACACTGGTTACAAGAGAACCAGAGAGAGAGAGAGAGAGAGAGAGAGAGAAATTCAATGAATTCTGTCGCAGAACTTTCTATGAATAAATCTGATTGTTCTTCGAACTGGCGATACCTCCTTCTTTGTTATTATATAAATGTTCTGCCCCAAAGTTATAAGCTCCCGAGCGATGAGAACAAAACGACTCAAATTTTCCGATATATATTAATTATGTATTAACTAACGGCGTTTTACAGCGCTGTAACTTGATGCTGCACGAAGTTACGGAGCCATAAGCGCCACTGGCGCTTCTGCTGCTCAGCGAATCCTGTCGCTCTCGAAAGACACGGCTCCGAAAAGGGGGACTGCCTTGCTTTGCAAAAACTTCACAGAAGACGGTTTCAACTTCGAAACAATCGTAAAAACTGTCACCAGGTACTCTAGGGCCAAGGTTTGGTCAGTACAATAATCTTTTTGCATTTTCATGCATTTCTATCTATTAATTAATTTATTTTCTCTTTTTTAATAAGTGAGATCTCTACTTTCTGTATTTCTCTTTAAACGCCCTCTTACTCTTTCCTCATACTGAACACCATAATATTCTTGGGAAGCTTGACTTTCAAGTCAACAGCCCCTTTGGTGGGCTTCTTGTTCCATGTGAAAAGGATTCATCTTCTGAATAATAATAATATTAATAATAATAATAATGATAATAATAATAATAATAAAATAATAATATTTCCGTACATCAAGCGTTTAAATGTGAAAAGGAGCTTAGGATGATGTCTGCCGTAACGCCACACTTCCTTTTCCGCCACTAAAATGTTACGTGAGGCTGAGAAGGTTTGATTCCGCAAGCACCCAGTTACGGACAGGAGTTTTATGTACAGACACCACCCTGCTTGAGTGCATTCAACTTACAAACATCCAGCGGTCGCAAATGAAAACTGTGCTCAGAGCGCACCCCTTCGCCACCTGCAAGTTCAAATTTTGTTCCGAGCGCCGGCAGCAACCAGCTTCCCTGAACGTGCCTCGCTGAGAGGCTGTTGTACAATTGGAACTTCGGAAGTCGGAGCAAAAATGCCGTGCATTGCTGCCCTGATACTGTTCTCCTTGCATTTCAATGCATTTTTATCTATTTATCGATTTATTTTTTCTTTTCTAATAAGTGGTACTTCGATTTGCCTCCTCTTAACATTCTGTGAAGTTAGAATTTCAAGTCAATGGCCCCTTTGGTGGGCTTGTTCCATATGAATAGGATTCTTCAACTGCTGATTAATAATAATAATAATAATAATAATAATAATAATAATAATAATAATAATAATAATAATAATAATAATAATAATAATATGAGGGGCACAGACCCTCTTTCAGGCAGGTCCTATTGAAAAGGATGGCTGCACTGTGCGAATTTATCTTATACAGGACGATTTCTATTCTCCTTATAAGGTGCTTTTCAGGCTCAGCGATGCTGGTCAGCAACTGGCCAACGTTCATGCCGGAAAGGGACAGCGTGAGATGAGTGAAGTATTTCTCTTCTTACTTCAGGTTGTGGTACCATACATCGAGCGTTTGAATGCGAAAAGGATGTTAGGATGATGCCTGCCTTAACGCAACACTTCCTTCCCCCCCATTAAAATGTTATGTGCGGCGGAGAAGATTTGATTCCGAGAGCACCAGTTACGGACAGGAGGAGTTTCACGTACAGACACCACTCTGCTTGCGTCCACTCAGAGATACAGGAGTTTCAATTTAGACACCACTCTGCTTAAGTCCCATTCAGACAGACACCACCACTGCTTGCGTCCACTCAGAGATACAGGAGTTTCACGTGACAGACACCACTCTGCTTGCGTCCATTCAGAGATACAGGAGTTTCACGTACAGACACCCTCTGCTTGCTGCTTTCCGCAGGACACCACTCTGCTTGCCCATTCAGAGATGCAGGAGTTTCACAGACACCACTCTGCTTGCGTCCATTCAGACACGTGCAGACACCACTGCTTGCTTCAGAGATGCTTTGCGTCCATTCAGAGATGCACAGACACCACTCTGCTTGCCCATTCAGAGATACAGGAGTTTCATGTACAGACACCACTCTGCTTGCGTCCATTCAGAGATGCAGGAGTTTCACGTACAGACACCACTCTGCTTGCGTCCATTCAGAGATGCAGGAGTTTCACGTACAGACACCACTCTGCTTGCGTCCATTCAGAGATGCAGGAGTTTCACGTACAGACACCACTCTGCTTGCGTCCATTCAGAGATGCAGGAGTTTCATTCAGAGATACAGAGTTTCATGCGTGCAGACACCACTCTGCTTGCGTCCATTCAGAGATGCAGGAGTTTCACGTACCAGAGATACAGAGTTTCACCAGACACTGCTTGCGTCCATTCAGAGATACAGGAGTTTCAGAGATGCAGGAGTTTCACAGACACCACTGCTTGCGTCATTCAGAGACACCACTCTGCTTTCAGAGATACAGGAGTTTCCCATTCAGAGATGCAGGAGTTTCACGTACAGACACCACTGCTACAGACACCACTCTGCTTCAGAGATACAGGTCCATTCAGAGATGCAGGAGTTTCACGTACAGACACCACTCTGCTTGCGTCCATTCAGAGATGCAGGAGTTTCACGTACAGACACCACTCTGCTTGCGTCCATTCAGAGATGCAGGAGTTTCGCGTACAGACACCACTCTGCTTGCGTCCATTCAGAGATGCAGGAGTTTCACGTACAGACACCACTCTGCTTCAGCGTCCATTCAGAGATGCAGGAGTTTCACGTGCAGACACCACTCTGCTTGCGTCCATTCAGAGATGCAGGAGTTTTCACGTACAGACACCACTCTGCTTGCGTCCATTCAGAGATGCAGGAGTTTCACAGGAGTTTCATGACAGACACCACTCTGCTTCAGCGTCCATTCAGAGATGCAGGAGTTTCACACCGCTCTGTTCACAGACACCACTCTGCTTGCTGCCCATTCAGAGATGCAGGAGTTTCACGTACAGACACCACTCTGCTTTCGTCCATTCAGAGATGCAGGAGTTTCACGTGAAGACCACTCTGCTTGCGCCCATTCAGACACCACTCTGCTTGCTTCCCATTCAGAGATGCAGGAGTTTCACGTATTACAGACACCACTCTGCTTCAGAGATACAGGAGTTTCCCATTCAGAGATGCAGGAGTTTCACGCACAGACACCACTCTGCTTACAGACACCACTCTGCTTGTCAGGAGTTTCATTCAGAGATGCAGGAGTTTCACGTACAGACACCACTCTGCTTGCGTCCATTCAGAGATACAGGAGTTTCACGCAGACACCACTGCTTGATTCAGACACCACTCTGCTTGCGTCCATTCAGAGATACAGGAGTTTCACGTCTTGCGTCCATTCAGAGTGCAGGAGTTTCAGACACCACTCTGCTTGCGTCCATTCAGAGATGCAGGAGTTTCGCGTACAGACACCACTGCTTGCGTCCATTCAGAGATGCAGGAGTTTCACGTACAGACACCACTGCTTGCGTCCATTCAGAGATGCAGGAGTTTCACGTACAGACACCACTCTGCTTGCGTCCATTCAGAGATGCAGGAGTTTCGCGTACAGACACCACTGCTTGCGTCCATTCAGAGATGCAGGAGTTTCGCGTACAGACACCACTGCTTGCGTCCATTCAGACACCACTCTGCTTGCGTCCATTCAGAGATGCAGGAGTTTCACAGACACCACTGCGCGCAGACACCACTGCTGCTTGTCCATTCAGAGATGCAGGAGTTTCACGTGACAGACACCACTGCTTGCATCCATTCAGAGATGCAGGAGTTTCGTCCATTCAGAGATACAGGAGTTTCAGACACCACTGCTTGCGTCCATTCAGAGATACAGAGATGACACCACTCTGCTTGCGTCCATTCAGAGATACAGGAGTTTCTTGCATCCATTCAGAGATACAGACACCCACTGCTTGCGTCCATTCAGAGATGCAGGAGTTTCACGTACAGACACCACTCTGCTTGCTCCATTCAGAGATGCAGGAGCTTTCCATTCAGAGATACAGTACAGACACCACTGCTTGCGTCCATTCAGAGATGCAGGAGTTTCTTGCGTCCATTCAGAGAGATACACACCACCACTGCTTGGCTGCAGGAGTTTTCGCGTCCATTCAGAGATGCAGGAGTTTCACGTACAGACACCACTGCTTGCGTCCATTCAGAGATGCAGGAGTTTCACAGACACCACTGCAGAGACCAGGAGTTTCACGTCACCACTGCTTACATTCAGAGATACAGGAGTTTCACGTACAGACACCACTGCTTGCGGCCATTCAGAGATACAGGAGTTTCAGACACACCACTGCTTGCGAGATACAGGAGTTTCCATTCAGAGATGCAGGAGTTTCACGTACAGACACCACTGCTTAAGTGCTTCAGAGATACGTCCATTCAGAGATGCAGGAGTTTCAGAGATACAGGAGTTTCACAGACACCACTGCTTGCGCGTCCATTCAGAGATGCAGGAGTTTCATGTACAGACACCACTGCTTGCGTCAGGAGTTTCATGTGCAGACACCACTGCTTGCATCCATTCAGAGATGCAGGAGTTTCATGTACAGACAGACACCATTCTGCTTGCGTCCACTTCAGAGATGCAGGAGTTCCATTCAGAGATACAGGAGTTTCATGTACAGACACCACTGCTTGCATCCATTCAGAGATACAGGAGTTTCACGCCCATTCAGAGATGCAGGAGTTTGCGTCCATTCAGACAGACACCACTCTGCTTGCGAGATCCATTCAGAGATGCAGGAGTTTCACGACAAGACACCACTCTGCTTTCGCATTGCACCACTCCATTCAGAGATACAGACACCACTGCTTGCGTCCATTCAGAGATACAGGAGTTTCACGTACAGACACCACTGCTTGCGTCCATTCAGAGATACAGGAGTTTCACGTACAGACACCACTGCTTGCGTCCATTCAGAGATACAGGAGTTTCACGTACAGACACCACTGCTTGCGTCCATTCAGAGATGCAAACAAACCCGTAAGTTCAAATTTTGCTCTGCGCCTCTGTTCTGCTTGGTTACAATTAATCAAGCACGGTGCTCTATAAAATACAGTACTGTATGTACAGTGCACTGTACTGTATTGTGTTTTAGGATGAAAAAACGTAATGTATCGACCTTAAATTGGCATGAAGACCGACTTACGAACAACTCAACATACAAATGGCGTTGATAACTCAAAGGCAGCTTTTCCTATAATCATATATTTGTATGGCACTTGTTATCAACTTTTTTCCAAAAAAAAAAAAAAAAAAAAAAAAAAAAAAAAAAAAAAAAAGGAAAATACAGTGCTCATAACCCGTGTTTCGAGTTAATGCCATTTGGCGTATGCAAATCAGTGCAGACGAGAATAAATGTGAAAAATGAAAGAAAAAGCAAGATAAATTTGTGCGAGAAACGCAATGCAGCCAATTGCTCTATGTCACTGATCCATCAAACTGGCCTACTCTCTCTCTCTCTCTCTCTCTCTCTCTGTGGTCTTGGTCATGCCCTGACCTGACCAGACCTTCCTAACCTGACTTAAGGTGCCCTGACCTGGCTTGGGGGGGACAAAGCCCCCCACCCCGACGCCCCCAAGTAACTCTGAATATCAAAAACCAATCAACTGGGCAACACAACCTTACCCTAATCTTCCCTAGGGCATCGTGCCCTGACCTGACCTTGCCATCATGACCTGACTTGGGGTGCCCAGACCTCACCTGGCCAGGGGGGCTTTGCCCCTCCTGGATCCCCCTAAGGAACAATGAACAGGCCTACTGGAAACAGATCAGCATGACTAAACAACCTTACCCAAACCTTTCCAAGGGCATCATGCCCTGACCTGACTAGTTCTTACCTTCCTAACCTGACTTAGGGCGCCCTGACCTAACCTTGGCAGAGGGGGCTTTGCCCCTGCTCGACCCCCCAAAGTAACACTTAACATCAGACACACTGACTGGCCTAGGCTAGCCCATTGCAATGGGAAGCCTATCCACGACTCCCTACTGTGACTGAACGACCTTCCTTTCCTCTGAGCCTCCTTCAGTATCCCCACGCCCCTCCCTTGCCCATCCTAGCCTGAGGATCTCCAAGTTTCACCGTATTTCCAAACCACCTCATAATAATCTATGTATAAACACAAAACTAAATCAATAAACAGGACCAAAACGGAGGAGCCCTGAGGTACCTCCCTGCGGCAGCCCGCTCCTGAAGGAGATACGGAGACGGAGAGAAAGAGAACCTCCTCCTTCTGCTCCTCCTCCGGCGGGAGGGGAAACGGCAGGAGGAGGAAGGGCACTCACCGACGACGGCGGGGAGCTGCTGACACTAGGGGACCTTTGGACGGTCACCAGAGCCATATTAGGATCAGGCCTCCGTCGGTTACTCCGTCGGGTTTTATCTGAAGGAGTTCATCGCGAGGCCTCTTCTTGTTCTTCTTCCTCACAAGGTCGTACCCTCATATTTACAATAACAAATTCCAACAATGTGAGTCATGCAGGTTTCGCCTCGAAATTCGATCAAATTTCCCCAAAAACGAATTAAAATTAATATTAAACAAACTTAAAATTTATTTTAATTCGTTTTTATTTATTTAATTGCATAAAAAACTCTTTAACTTGAAATAAAACCGATACTTAAAGTCGTTTGGAGACTTTGCGAATCGTCGGAGAGCAAAAAACATAGAGAGTGCTGGGCAAAAATAATTGAAATCTTGTTAAAACCAAACTACTTTCAAAGATATTATGTAAAATATTAATATTAAATACTTAATAATTATATAATATCAAATTAACTTTAATTAGATAATTAAAAAAGACATTTAAAATCGTTATAATCCTCTGTCATCAGTCAGCGAACGCAAATATAGAGACCGCAAGGTTACGATGATTTTAAAATTACCACTAAAATCTTTGTACAAATATGGTAATATTTCCAGAACTTCACATAAAAACCCCATAAACATATCTAATAAACTATATTTAACTCTGATGCAATTAAAATGATTTGTTGATTAGGAATCCCGGAAAAAAATACGGCAATCGAGGGAATATTCATTTTATTTGTGGATAATTCCCATGAGTCATACATTTTTCCCCTTACGGAAAGCGATCCATAATTTTTACTGATTTATTTTATATCCGTTTTACGTTATTTGTTTGTTTACAAGTGTTATTTCTTCCGTTATTTGTAATATTACGCATGCAGGAGCGTAATTATTATACGTGAATGATTCTTAATGAGCGTCAAGTTTCTACTGTAATTAGCGATAAAATTTAATGTTTTAAATAGGTCTATGTGTAATTTGCAGTCTGCCGATACAATATTACTATGGAGGTAAATATATTTGAAAATATGTCAATATATTACCTTTTAATTATAAATATTCAACATTTTCGAAGTATATCCAAATTCCAAGGCCATGCTTTATGATCAAGGATCAAATATGAATTTATAGCCATTAAAATATATTTTGATTTGCTCAGAAATATTAAAGATAATAAATCTCAGGTTAATTTAAAGCCTAAAAAATGACTGCATATTGATTATCAGTAATTAATATCAAGATAAAAATGTATTCACAATAAATTCTAGGTGTAATTCATATTACATTACAAAGGGAAATGTATTATACATCATATATAACATATTTTTTTAAATGTGGGCGTCCTTGAGTTCAATAAAAAAATTCTTCGTACCACAACGTATCATGGAGTATACTGAGACAATAAAAAGACGTAAATGACAAAATAACGCAAATTAAAGGATCTATATATTTATATATTTACTATATATTATATATAGTTATAAGAACAATATATTTAACTGAATATGTTACGAAATACTTATGATATCCGCAAAACGTTAAAAAAATAAACAAATGTCTTATTGCTCTTGAGGCGTTCATCTATACGAAGTAGGTCTAGACATATAGTTAAGAGAGATAAATAACAAAATTAGGCAATATGAAGTGTTTTAATATTTATTTTATATAGATAAATATATAATAATAATATATTACTGTATAAATTACGAAATAATTACAATATTATCAAAAAACGTCAAAAATAATTTTTAAAAACGCATCCAACGTTCGTGGCGGTGTCAGCCAATCACCTGCCGGAACGTCATTCGTCTTATGAGTCGTTCTTCCGTAGGTAGACGTAAAATGAAGAGATAGATAACTAAATGAGGCAAATAAAAAGGATTTATGTATTATCTTAATACTAAAATGGAATATAACAATAGTATATTACGTTATATATTACGAAACATATACAATATTATCCAAAAACGTTGAAAATCAAAGGGTGTCTACAATTCGCTAGTGTGGCGTTCATCCATACATAGTAGGTATAGACGTATAATTACGAGGAACATATAACAAAATTTTTAGAATAAAAGGATTTAAATAACAATTTTATATAACTACCATTTATAATAACAATATATTAATATATATATTACGAAATATATGCCAAATTATTCATAAATAATAAAAATAACTTAAAAAACCGCACCCAACGTCTTTGTCGGCTTTAGCCAATCATCTATCAGAACGTCCGTCCCAATCAGCCAATCAGCGACCGCCTAGCAGAAGACAACACCAACATGGCGGCCTTCAAAACACTCCTCGTCCTTTTATCTGGTAAAGAACCCTCATTTTAATCCGTCTAAACCCATTTTTCCGCGCGGAATTTGTATCCGAAAGATTCCGCGGACGTGCGGTCGTATTTCGCGCGGAATTCCCGGCGGAAATAGCGGCGGGGAGCGAGAGAATCGGCGAAAAATATCGATCGGCTGGAGCTGTCATTTGTCGAAGAAGCCTGCCAAGTGGTCGAATGTAAACAATGGAGTCTTGAATGAATGACGTAAATGATTAACGTAAATCGTGTCTAATTACACGTAAATTCAACTTGTAATTACGTCTAAGGACCCCTGAGGGGGTCAGCTGTCATTAGGGTAACCGTGTAAACACTTATAGTGAAGGTAAATTCAGGCATATTTAGGTAAATAGGCAACACATTAACGTTAACATAACATTGAAAATGAATTGTAAAGGGATTGGCTATCATTGGGGTAAACTGGTAAACAATTATAATTAAGGTAAATTTAGATATATTTAGGTAAATAGGCAACAAATTTACCTTAAAATTACCTTGAAAATCAATTATAACCGACCATAAAGGGATTAGCCATCATTAGGGTAAAAGAGCAGGCTAAACAATTATAATCAAGGTAAATTTATACATATTTAGGTAATTTGCCTTAAAATTACCTCAAAAATCAATTATAACCTATCTAAAGGAATTGGCCATCATTAGGGTAAGTGGATAAGATGATATGAAGGTAAATGTAGATATATTTAGGTAAATAGGCAACAAATTCACCTAAAAATTACCTTGAAAATGAATTATAACTGACCCTAAAGGGATTAGCCATCATCAAGGAAGCAATTATGAAGGTAAATTTTAAAATATTTAGGTAAATAGGTAAAAAATTTACCTTAAAATTTCCTTGAAAATGAATTATAACCGACCATAAAGGGATTGGCTGTCATTAGGGTTAATATGTAAACACTTATAATTAAGGTAAATAGGCAATAAATTTACCTTATAATTACCTTAAAAATCAATTATAATTGACCCTGAATGGATTGGCCATCATTAGAGGAAACAGGGAAGTAATTATAAAGGTAAATTTAGATATATCTAGGTAAATAGGCAACAAATTTCCCTTAAAATTACCTTGAAAATTAAGTATAACTGACCTTAAAGGGATTGGCCATCATTTGGGTAAACTGGCAAGCAATTATAATTAAGGTAAATTCAGGCAGATTTAGGTAAATGGGCAACAAATTTACCTTAAAATTGGCTTAAAAATCAATTATAACCTACCCATAAGGGATTGGCTATCCTTAGGGTAAATGGAAAAGGAATTATGAAGGTAAATTTAGACATAGGTAAATAGGCAATAAATTTACCTTGAAGAACATGTATAATCAGTTATGACTTACCCTAGGCCGCAGCGAATCAGACGAGGCGTTGAAGGTGTCATGATAGGATGTTTGTCCTAAATGGCGACCCCGACTAGGGAGTAAGCCGAGAAAGCGACCCGACTAGGAGTAAGCGGCGACCCGACTAGGAGTAAGCTGAGAAAGCGACCCGACTAGGGAGTAAGCGGCGACCCGACGAGGAGTAAGCCGAGAAGGCGACCCCGACTAGGGAGTAAGCCGAGAAGGCGACCCCGACTAGGGAGTAAGCCGAGAAGGCGACCCCGACGAGGGAGTAAGCCGAGAAAGCGACCCCAACAAGGGAGTAAGCCGAGAAGGCGACCCCGACTAGGGAGTAAGCTGATGGGAATCAAAGGTGATTTTAGGCCGCAATGATTAGCATGGGAGGCCAATACCGTAACCCGATTTATATTAGCTTTGAAATGGCCGCTAAACCTCCACCAAATAACTTACACAAGTCGAACTACTTATATAATTGTTTCCCATACAGTATAAGTATCCATTAAGTACATAAGTAATGTCTCGGCTTAATGGACTTCTATACTCTTCTTAACCTACACAATTCTTCTTAATTTGACCTGCTATAACCTAACTTGCCCTGACCAGGCCTGACCCTACGGTCAAGTAACTGGTGGCCTTGTGCCGTCGGCTGGCGGCGAGTGATGTCGTCACCTCCGGTCGCTAAAATGATTTTGGGTTCCCTCGTAAATTCGAAATGAGACTGGCGGCCGATTCCACCCGTGATTGCTCTTCAACCGTTCCGTGCGGTCTCGTTACACTAAGGTTGATCTCGTTAAACTTGAGGATGGTCTTGTCAAACTAAGAGCAGTCTCGTTAACCTGAGGGGGATCTCGTCAACCTTGTAGATGCATTTTGAAGTCCCAGATCCTATGCAATAGAGCTTTGCTCCCACAGGAATACAAATCATCGCCCTTAAGGCTTAGGTATTCCGTAACGGTATCCAGATTTGGCCGTTGAGGCTTAGTCGTCGGGGGAATCCCCCGTTCACCTGCCGTCATCAAGCACTCGTTCTGACAGTTGGTTGCTTCATAGCGCAACTGCAGAAGGTTTCCCTTTGGCCTCAATTGTGTACGTCCCGTTCCGTCCCATTCCGACCTGCTGGCTCAGACGTTTCAGGACCCCAGAGAATGCTTTTTGGTCCCCTTGGAGGACTGGACCGTCTTCCCCGATTGATGTGTCGGATGGGGTCTCCTTAAGCCTCGCAGACTCTTGACGAGTTGCACGGCCTTTCGTGTCTTGCCTGGTTCCCGAGGGGTTGGGGATCTGTCTCGTTCGTAGTCACGAATTTGTGAAAGCTCGGAACCTGTCGGTTTCTGACGAGAATCGAGGATTTTGTGGTGATGCCACCAAACGAGAACAGGACACTTTTTAGGCTAGAATGCTGTTCTCTTTGTAGTACTGTACCATCAAACATAAGATGTGCTCTCTCTCTCTCTCTCTCTCTCTCTCTCTCTCTCTCTCTCTCTCTCTCTCTCTCTCTCTCTCTCTCTCTCTCTCTCTCCAAAAGCTTTGGCTCATAAAATACAGAGAATTTTGACATTTTACGATAAATTTGATGACTGTAAGTTAGGGATATACAGAAACTCTCGTTATAAAATGAAGCAATCATTTTTAAACTAAACTAAACAATCATTAGTCCAGTTGCAATCAGACTTCTATTTCCAGATTAAATATTCACTATTAAACTCAATAATTGTTTGTGTGATTCATTTCAAACTTCTATTTCCAGTCTGCAGCTTTGGGAGCGCAACAAACAGAGTCCTTGAATTGAGCGACAGGTTCCTGGAGCTACGAGGAGATAGCCCATGGCTTATTATGGTGAGCTGGCATCTGCAGTTAATTCCGTTTTTGAGTGCAAATGAGCTCGTGCTCTTGTACGAATGTGTGCGTTTTTGGTACAGGAATGATACGCTTTCATACGAGTATTGGTACACGTGTTTATACTTGAGGTTATGTTTGTGAGAGAACTGTCTGATGTTTGTGCAAGAGAGTGAAAGTGCATTTGTCCTCAGCTTGCACTCGTCCAAATGCGTGCGTTTTGGTACGAGAATGATACAAGTTCGTACGAGTATTTGTATTCGAGTACGTGGTTGTACTTGTGGATGCATTTGTGAAAGAACTTTCAGTCCATGTTTGTGCGAGAGAGTTTGATTGTGCAAATTTGTACTCCTCCTCAGCTCATACTCTTGTACAAACATGTGTGTTCTTGTGACAGGAATTATACTTGTTCATGCAAGTGTTTGTATGCTAGTGCGTGTTTGTAAGAGAGCTTTCAACTCATGTTTGTGTGAGTGTTTGTAAGAGAATTTTCAAAGCATGTCTGTGCGAGAGTGCGTAAGCGACGGTATTGTCACGTTGTACAAGAGTATGAATGTGCGTGAGTTCATGCGAAAGCTCATTCGTGTTCCCATTTCAGAAACCAAGGATAGAAAAGAACTGGTTTACAACGTACGAAAATCTAAACGAACTAGAATTGAATCGTCGAAGCGACTTGTCTAATATCTTGTCTCGCTCTTTCAGTTCTACGCCCCTTGGTGCGGACATTGCAAGAAGCTGGAGCCCGTGTGGAACCACGTGGCCCATGCCCTCTACGGGACGGACATCAGAGTAGGCCGCGTCGATTGCACTCGTTTTACGGCTGTGGCCACAGAATTTGTCGTCAAGGGCTTCCCCACCATCATGTTGTAAGTTCCTCGGACCATTTGGCATCAGACGCTGCATTGCCGTCCATATTTATCATTTCCTCGTAGTTGACGATCACGAAAGTTGTTGGGTAGTTCTGGAATATCTCGCTGATTAAGATATCATTCATCCTGCCAAATTTGTTCCACATTCGCTGCGTTTTCATAAGGTTGATTTGGAATATCTGTCAGCTGTTTCTGATTAATCTATTTTATTAAGGCTGTGATTGGTCCTGCCACATGATTGTCTTTCATTTTGTCATAAGAAAGATTTGGTTGTTTGTGTTAACATTTAGTTAATAGAATGTTGTACGTGCTACGTTTTAACCCTTTTGATCTTTAGTGGAAGAAGACCCTTTTATGGAGAGAGAGAGAGAGAGAGAGAGAGAATAAAATGTCTAACTTTCCCTCGACATCTTTTGCAGCGTGAAAGGCGACGAACGCCATTCGTACAAGGGGGACAGAGTGAAGGAGGAGATTGTAGGCTACGCCATTCGTATGTCCAGTCCCCCAGTCCAGTTGATCGCGTCTCCCCAACACCTGAGAGACACGATATCCCACGGGGACCTCTTCTTCACTTTTGTGGGCAATAAGGAGGGACATCTGTGGGTAGGTCTTGCTCAGCTTTCGCTTCCGTAGGGGGTTAGTGCCGTCAGTGCTCCTGGCGCAGTGCACTGTAGGCATTACTTGATGAGGTTCTTTGAAACTGCAACTACTCCTGTTCTTTTGACTGTTCCTCCTCCTCCTCCTTCATTTATCATATTCTCTCTCTTCTTTCTTATTATCCTTGACCCCCCTCCTTTCAAACCTTTGCGTTTCTCTCAGTCTCCCTTTCAGACCTTTCTGTTCCTCCTGCTATGCCTTTCAGACCTTTCTTTTGCTCCTGCTATGCCTTTCAGACCTTTCTATTCCTCCTGTTATGCCTTTCAGACCTTTCTGTTCCTCCTGCTATGCCTTTCAGACCTTTCTGTTCCTCCTGCTATGCCTTTCAGACCTTTCTGTTCCTCTTGTTATGCCTTTCAGACCTTTCTGTTCCTCCTGTTATGCCTTTCAGACCTTTCTGTTCCTCCTGCTATGCCTTTCAGACCTTTCTGTTCCTCCTGTTATGCCTTTCAGACCTTTCTTTTACTCCTGTTATGCCTTTTCAACCTTTCTGTTCCTCCTGTTATGCCTTTTCAACCTTTCTGTTCCTCCTGTTATGCCTTTCAGACCTTTCTGTTCCTCCTGTTATGCCTTTCAGACCTTTCTGTTCCTCCTGTTATGCCTTTCAGACCTTTCTGTTCCTCCCTTTCTGTTCCTATGCCTTTCAGACCTTTCTGTTCCTCTCAGCTTCCCTTTCAGCTCTGGATGACTTCATCAGAGGTGCCACCCCTTGCTTGGCCTGTGGCCTAAATTCCATACTGTATTCCTATTCCAGTTTCAGCTTGTCTGCGATAAATGAGAATCAGTTGAAATACTGTATACTTTGTAGAGGAAATGACCAATTCCTGTAAGTACTAATCTCTCTCTCTCTCTCTCTCTCTCTCTCTCTCTCTCTCTCTCTCAGGAGGTGTACAAGGAGATAGCGGAAGAATACCGCCCATACCACTTCTTCTATTCCATAGAGGCCTCTTGCATGCAAGACGTAAGTGCCCTGTCTCTTCGTTACCCATCTGTAATTTGTTACTTTTGCAATTATTATTATTATTATTATTATTATTATTATTATTATTATTATTATTATTTATTATTATTATTATATTATTATTATTATTATTATTATTATTATTATTATTATTGAGGAAACAAACCCCTGTTCATATGGAACAAGAAGCCCACAAAGGGCCACTGACTTGAAATTCAAGGGTCTTCCTGAATAGTAAGGTGTTCATTTGGCAGAAGCAGCAGAAGGTTAACAGAAAGAGTAAATCAGTGATCTGAGAATGAAAAGGAGAAACATTAACAAATTAAATGTTATAAAGATACAATAAATTAAGTAAGAAATAGATAAAAATATATGTGATGAGGATGCAATTTGAATTGTTTGGTGGTAGCAAAGTCTTGTAAGTAACAAAGACCTTATGTGACAGGTACAGCCTGCACTAGAAGCTTTCCCGTCTTTCAGATAAGTCCAGAAGTCCAGTAAAGTTTAGGTGCTAAGTTTGATAAGCAACATTTCATCGACTTCATCAGGTTTTGAAATAAAATGTCATCAGTTTGATCTGTTGTTTTTCTCATTCCAGCACACTTTCAAACCTTTCTGTCCTCCTGTCACAACCCTTTCTGTCATGGTGTTCAAAGACGACAAGCACTTCTTCTATCCAGGTAGCGGTCAAACCTTTCCCTGTCATCCTTTCTGTCCCTCATCGCCAAACCTCTCCTTCACTTGTTGTCAGACCTCTGATGATTTCTCTCGGCCTCCGGCAGGTACAGCAGACGCCTCCCCACTTACGAACATCCGACTTACGAACATTCAGAGATGTGAACAAGCGGGATCGCGGGTTAAAATTGTGTCCAGGGCACTCTCCCTTTGCCACCCACGAGTTCAGATTTTGTTTTGCGCGTCCGTTCTGCACATAAAGCACTGTATGTGCCGTGTATTGTGCTTTAGGATGAAAAAACATACTGTACTGCACTGTATTGATTTTATATCATCCCGTATTTAAATACACAAATGGCCGTCCGGAAAAGGACTTGTTCGTAAGTAGGGCGGTGTCTGTATGCGTCCTCGTCCGTCCAATCTTTGCACAGGTCATCTTAGTGATGCTACTTCTGTGTCGACTGCTTTCCTCAAGTAACCGTTCCTTATCCCTTCTTGTTATGTTCCCGAACAATCTCTGGGGGTTCCTTCTTTGTAAAAGTGCAAAAAAAAAAAAACTTAATCATGATAAGAATTACGTCAGTGTTTTTCAAACCTTTCTGTTCCTCATGTTATGTCTTCCAAACTTTTCTATTCCTCCTGTTAAACCTTTCAAACTTTCTATTCTTCCTGTTAAAAATTTCGAACCTTTCTGTTCTTCCCGGTATAGCTTTCAAACCTCTCTGTTCTCAGTTTCTCTTTCAAACCTTTCTATTCCTCCTGTTGTGGCTTTCAAACCTTTCTATTCCTCCTGTTAAACCTTTCAAACCTTTCTGTTCCTCCTGTTATGCCTTTCTAACCTTTCTGTTCTTCCTAGGTTTCCTTTCAAACCTTTTCTGTTCCTCAGTTTCCCTTTCAAACCTTTCTATTCCTCCTGTTGTGCCTTTCAAACCTTTCTGTTCCTCCTGTCAAACCTTTCAAACCTTTCTGTTCTTCCTGCCTGTCATGCCTTTCAAACCTTTCTGTTGCCTGTCATGCCTTTCAAACCTTTCTTTTCTTCCTTCTCCTGCCTTGCTTTCAAACCTTTCTCTTTCTTCCTGCCATGCCTTTCAAACATTTGTTCTTCCTGTCATGCCTTTCAAACCTTTCTATTCTTCCTGTCATGCTTTCAAACCTTTGTTCTTCCTGTCATGCCTTTCAAACCTTTCTATTTGTCCTGTCATGCCTTTCAAACCTTTCTCTTCATCCTGTCATGCCTTTCAAACCTTTCTCTTCTTCCTGTCATGCCTTTCAAACCTTTCTATTCTTCCTGTCATGCCTTTCAAACCTTTCTCTTCTTCCTGTCATGCCTTTCAAACCTTTCTATTCTTCCTGTCATGCCTTTCAAACCTTTCTCTTCTTCCTGTCATGCCTTTCAAACCTTTCTCTTCTTCCTGCCTTGCCTTTCAAACCTTTCTGTTCTTCCTGTCATGCCTTTCAAACCTTTCTATTTGTCCTGTCATGCCTTTGAAACCTTTCTGTTCTTCCTGTCATGCCTTTCAAACCTTTCTGTTTGTCCTGTCATGCCTTTCAAACCTTTCTATTCTTCCTGTCATGCCTTTCAAACCTTTCTATTCATCCTGTCATGCCTTTCAAACCTCTTCTTCCTGCCATGCCTTTCAAACCTTTCTATTCTTCCTGTTGTGCCTTTCAAACCTTTCTATTTGTCCTGTCATGCCTTTCAAACCTTTCTGTTCTTCCTGTCATGCCTTTCAAACCTTTCTGTTCTTCCTGTCATGCCTTTCAAACCTTTCTATTCTTCCTGTCATGCCTTTCAAACCTTTCTGTTCTTCCCTGTCATGCCTTTCAAACCTTTCTGTTCCTCCTGTCATGCCTTTCAAACCTTTCTTGTCACGTCAAACTTTCTGTTCTCCTGTCACTTTCAAACCTTTCTGTTCCTCCTGTCATGCCTTTCAAACCTTTCTGTTTGTCCTGTCATGCCTTTCAAACCTTTCCTGTTTCTTCCTGTCATGCCTTTCAAACCTTTCTGTTCTTCCTGTCATGCCTTTCAAACCTTTCTATTCCTCCTGTCATGCCTTTCAAACCTTTCTGTTCTTCCTTCCTGTCATGCCTTTCAAACCTTTCTGTTCTTCCTGTCATGCCTTTCAAACCTTTCTGTTCTTCCTGTCATGCCTTTCAAACCTTTCTGTTCTCCTGTCAAACCTTTCTATTCTCCTGTCATGCCTTTCAAACCTTTCTGTTCTTCCTGTCATGCCTTTCAAACCTTTCTATTCATCCTGTCATGCCTTTCAAACCTTTCTGTTCTTCCTGTCATGCCTTTCAAACCTTTCTATTCTTCCTGTCATGCCTTTCAAACCTTTCTGTTCTTCTTTCATGCCTTTCAAACCTTTCTATTAATCCTGTCATGCCTTTCAAACCTTTCTATTCATCCTGTCATGCCTTTCAAACCTTTCTATTCATCCTGTCATGCCTTTCAAACCTTTCTCTTCTTCCTGTCATGCTTTTCAAACCCTTCTGTTCTTCCTGACATGCCTTTCAAACCTTTCTGTTCTTCCTGTCATGCCTTTCAAACCTTTCTCTTCTTCCTGTCATGCCTTTCAGACCTTTCTGTTCATCCTGTCATGCCTTTCAAACCTTTCTGTTCTTCCTGTCATGCCTTTCAAACCTTTCTGTTCTTCCTGTCATGCCTTTCAAACCTTTCTATTTGTCCTGTCATGCCTTTCAAACCTTTCTGTTCATCCTGTCATGCCTTTCAAACCTTTCTATTCATCCTGTCATGCCTTTCAAACCTTTCTCTCCTTGCTGTCATGCCTTTCAAACCTTTCTCTTCATCCTGTCATGCCTTTCAACCCTTTCTGTTCTTCCTGTCATGCCTTTCAAACCTTTCTCTTCTTCCTGTCATGCCTTTCAAACCTTTCTATTCATCCTGTCATGCCTTTCAAACCTTTCTGTTCTTCCTGTCATGCCTTTTCAAACCTTTCTCTTCATCCTGTCATGCCTTTCAAACCCTTTCTGTTCTTCCTGTCATGCCTTTCAAACCTTTCTCTTCGTCCTGTCATGCCTTTCAAACTTTTCTGTTCTTCCTGTCATGCCTTTCAAACCTTTCTCTTTGTCCTGTCATGCCTTTCAAACCTTTCTCTTCTTCCTGTCATGCCTTTCAAACCTTTCTGTTCTTCCTGTCATGCCTTTCAAACCTTTCTATTCATCCTGTCATGCCTTTCAAACCTTTCTGTTCTTCCTGTCATGCCTTTCAAACCTTTCTCTTCATCCTGTCATGCCTTTCAACCCTTTCTGTTCTTCCTGTCATGCCTTTCAAACCTTTCTCTTCGTCCTGTCATGCCTTTCAAACCTTTCTGTTCTTCCTGTCATGCCTTTCAAACCTTTCTCTTCGTCCTGTCATGCCTTTCAAACTTTTCTGTTCTTCCTGTCATGCCTTTCAAACCTTTCTCTCCTTGCTGTCATGCCTTTCAAACCTTTCTGTTCTTCCTGTCATGCCTTTCAAACCTTTCTCTCCTTCCTGTCATGCCTTTCAAACCTTTCTCTTCGTCCTGTCATGCCTTTCAACCCTTTCTGTTCTTCCTGTCATGCCTTTCAAACCTTTCTCTTTGTCCTGTCATGCCTTTCAAACCTTTCTCTTCTTCCTGTCATGCCTTTCAAACCTTTCTCTTCCTTCCTTCTGTTCTCATGCCTTTCAAACCTTTCTCTTTGTGTCATGCCTTTCAAACCTTTCTATTCATCCTGTCATGCCTTTCAAACCTTTCTGTTCTTCCTGTCATGCCTTTCAAACCTTTCTCTTCATCCTGTCATGCCTTTCAACCCTTTCTGTTCTTCCTGTCATGCCTTTCAAACCTTTCTCTTCGTCCTGTCATGCCTTTCAAACCTTTCTGTTCTTCCTGTCATGCCTTTCAAACCTTTCTCTTCTTCCTGTCATGCCTTTCAAACCTTTCTCTTCTTCCTGTCATGCCTTTCAAACCTTTCTATTCATCCTGTCATGCCTTTCAAACCTTTCTCTTCTTCCTGTTATGCCTTTCAAACATTTCTCTTCGTCCTGTCATGCCTTTCAAACCTTTCTCTTGATGCCTTTCAAACCTTTCTGTTCCTCTCATTTTCCAGCCCCTTTCATTCCTTTCACTGTACCTCCGTTCATATTCCAATCTTTCATAGCGCAACAGCTTTGAGGTTCAGTCATGCCTTTCAAACCTTTTTACTGTCAGTTTCTGTTTCAGCGCCGAATGACCTCTCAGGTCCCAGCACTTGGCCTGTGGCCCGAGTTCTGCATTACGTTCTGTTCACGACGATTTCCACCTCTTCCGCAGTTCCGGACGAGCAGGCGCTCGTGGAGAACGAGTCGGTGGTGAACACGACGCTGAACGAGTGGATCAACCACGAGAGGTTCCCGCTCTTCACGAAGTTCACGCACGGGAATTTGCACCAGCTGTGGAAGGTCGGTGGACACGAAAGCCGTCGCAGGCTTTCATTCGTGTTTGTTGTCGCTGATTTGGCCATTTCATTATTATTATTGTTATTGTTATTAGGAAGAAGACCTTCTTTAATGCTGGTTTTTGTTAAACAAAATGGCAGTTTCAACAGCATTTATTTTATGTAGTGGACGCTCAGTTCGTCTTCTCAGTTGCTTTTCTTGCGCTGGAATGGTTGCAAGCAATTGACAGATATTCGTATCCGGTGGTTTAGTGATGCGTAGGAGGTAGTTCCCGTGGAGTGTCGACTACTTTCGCCCTCCTCGCTTGGGCATCATTCAGGACAGGATCGCATTCCACGAGAACTACCTCCTACGCATCACTAAGCCACCGGAAATGAATACCGGTCAATTGCTTGCAACCATTCCAGCGCAAGAAAAGCAATTGATAAGACGAACTGAGCGTTCACTACATAAAATAAATGCTGTTGAAACTGCCATTTTGTTTAACAAAACCTGTATTAAAGAAGATCTTTTTCCTAACATTATTATTATTATTATTATTTAGAAATATTGATTTGCAACGGAGATACTTTCTTACCTGAGTTACGGTTGCACGCAACATTGGGTCAGTATTCCTGTAAAAAGGAAGTGATACCCAGTTAGCTTAATTGAGGCTTTAAGGGAAAATCAATGTTTAACTTAATTAGTCATAATCACATTCAATCAGAATAGCAGCCACAAACATCCAGATTATACTCTGAGTCTCTCAGATTATGTTGCAATAACTGAGACAGTGCCACAATTATACAGTTTATAGCTTGAGGAAATCTTCTCAACATTGATTGATGGAATGGGTGGCGCCATGGGATGGCAGAGAGTCATAGCAGTCTGCGTTTGATAAAGGTCTGTCCACTTCTGCCTTGCTTGACCTCTGACCTCTTCCATATACAGGCAGTCCCCGGTTATTGGCGGGGGTTCCGTTCTGAGGGTGTGATGATGACCGAAAATCGGCAATTTCTGCGATTTTCAGGGCTCATCGGCGCCGAAAAGCGCCAGTTTCCGGTTATTGGCGCCTACGTTAGCTATGTGTCGGCGCCAGTACTCAGTTATTGGCGCCGTTAAGCGGAAATCAGCGATTCTCGTCGCCAAAAATTGCCGATTCTCGTTGTTAGACAAGCGCCGTAAAACCGGATCACCATTAACCAAGCCCGCCGTTAACCGGGGACTGCCTGTATGCCTTCGTTCCTGCGCTTTTTTGTCTCGGGTCTGAGGGGGGCGGTCCCCGTTACACGGGCCCTCTGGCGGCTCACGTGTTCTGCCCCTGCTTTCCGGTTTGCCCGGAAGATGGAGAGCATTTTGGCAGAAGGGGGAGTCAGCAGGAAATGGGACAATTGAGAGGTCGTTGAGAGGGAGAGAGGTCTACGATGGACAACAGCCATAGCAAATCGGTAATTGCACTAGGTGTGGCCCAAAGGAGGCCTACTTGCTCCTTGTGTGGGCTACTTGATATGTATTTGGTGGGAAGTAAAAATGTTAAAAGTAGAGAGGTCAGTAAGAGTGTTAATTATTCATAAACACTCTTAGCAATTATTATTATTATTATTTATTATATTATTATTATTATTATTATTATTATTATTCACAAGTTAACTCTGTTCGTATGAAACAATCCCACAGGGGCCACTGACTTGAAACTCAAAGAAGCTTCCAAAGAATATAAAGATATTCGTTTGAAAGAAGTTACAGAAGACGATAATAGGAAATACTGGAAGGAGAACAGATCGATCATTAGAAAAGAAAGAGGATTAATGAAAGTGACAAATTGAATTTTAAAAATTTGAGTAGATTTGTAAGAGAATTTTTCTTATTCTCAAGTGATTATGATTTAGTCTCTGACCAAAGTACGAACATTTTACCTATATGTCAGTACTTATCTTCATTATTAACTGTTTTCTTTATCTTACAGATAAAGAAGTACCTGGCCATCACCGTCGTCAAGGAGAGCAAGACAGGACGCATCACCACAGACGAAGATGCGTAAGTCACACGTCTGTTCGTCTCGTCGTTGTCTGTGCGAAATTGTTCTGAATATACTTCATGTTATATGTATACTAAACTGTCTTCTCTCTCTCTCTCTCTCCATGTCTTGCCCTTGCAGCGAGGAATATGTCGACGGGTACAAGTAAGTCGATGCCGCGAGCATGACCTAGACGTTGCAACGCCATTTTTAGTAACCGTAAATCAATCGATCGTATAAGTCTAGAAGTTCGTATCCTTACTCTGCTTTGTAATGGTACCATGTAATTATGACTTAAAGCATTCTTTGAACAGTATACAACGTCCTTTTTGCTTTTCTGTCTTTGCATTATTTGACCGACTGACTCACCGTAGACTTAGACGGGTAGATTTAGGCTTGAAAGACTAAGGAATAGGCTAAAATATAGTGGTATTTCAGACCCAGCGGGAGACATTGTCGTTCTGGACAGCAAGACTTAGAGCAAAGAGTATCGTTGGATTTCAGCGTTGTGAGCGACACGTTTGACGCACGGTCCGTTTGTCTGCGTAACTGACGAAGCCCGGCGTAGTTTTGTGACCCTTTCTGGGATGTCATTCAGATGTCTCTGATGTAGGCTAATATAATCACCAAACATTTTATTCATATTTGTTCCTGCGGCAATACAGATCGTTGCGTTTTTGTACAGGAGTATCCAGTTGTTTCAGTGTGCTGCAAAAGGTTTTACTCCCCTAGTTATGCCTTTCAAATCTGTTCACTCTCAATATGCAGTCAGTTTGCCTCGCTGCAGAACTTCTCAGTTCCAGAGGACCTTTATTCCATGCACCGTTGGTCTGTGGAGGATGTCGTGCAATTGGAAGCTTCTTGAATTTCAAGTCAGTGGCCCCTGTGGTGGGCTTCTTGTTCCATACGAATAGGGTTCTTTTTCTGAAAGGGAAACGGATGAATAGAGAGGTTTGAAAGGCGTAAGTAACAGGAGGAAGAAAACCTTTTGCATTCGAGCCTGTCGGCCGAGAAAAACATGCCAGGCGCCGTCCTGGGTCAAAGTATATTTTGATTTAATTTATTATATTTTAAAAATGGCACTTGGCATGGTTGCGAGATGGAAGAAGGAGAATGTGAATGGGGGAGGAGGTACAGTCATAGGAATGGAAGGGGTTGCCGAAAATAGAAAATAAAAATAAATAAATAAAGATAAATAAATAAAATTCAAAAAAAACAGGCAAATATATACTAATAAATATACAAACACTAAAAAATAAACGATATAAAAATAAAAACAAGAATAAATAAATATAAATGAAATAAGTAAAAATAAAAAACTAAAATTAAAATAAATAAATGAAAATAAACAAAATAAATAAAAATAACAAGTAAAAATAAATAAATGAAATTTAATAAAAGGTCCCTGAGGTCGAAGGAAAAAATGGCTGCAACCTCGTTAACCCATTTCAGTAACCGTCTCCAACTTCCGCTGAAGGATACTCCGCGTACCAAAGGTTCCGGTTTGCATTCCCAGGAAAACCACAAATTCAAAATCTTGTGTTATTTTTTGGTGTGAAATTGTTCAGAATGTAATTCATATTAGACAGGAATCTGTCATTTCGTGTAGAGATGACCTTGTGAACAGACTGATGAATCAGAACGGTAATTATTTTTATACTCTCCTTCTTCATGTCTCTCAGTTACGGCGAAGAATTGATGGATGGGGAAGAGTAAGTGGATGCCACGGGCGTTTACGAGATGCCCTCCCGTAGAGTTCTGTATCCCTAACCTAGTTTGCAATGGTACTGTATAATTATGATGTATAGCAGTATTTTGTACACGGTTGACTGTAAGTGATGCCATTTTTGCTCGTCTGCGTTGGTTGACTGACAGACTCCCTGTAAGCTTAGACTCGTGACGGGTAGATGTAGACTTGATTTTAAAGGAATGTATGGAAATATGGAAGCGTTTTAGACGTACTGGACGACATCACCTAGAGCTAAGAGTACACAGTATATTGCTGCAAGTGGTACGTTTGATGTGTGGCCTGTTTATCGACATAACCGACAAAGCTTGTTTTAGTTTTTTCGACCGCGACTGCCTGGGATTTCATATAAGTGTCCCTGATTTAACTGATTTAAGCGACTATAATTGCAGACGCTTCATCCGTATTTTCACAGGTTTCGTGACATGGTGGAATCGGTGATCAGGAATAATCGAGATAAATATCACCAGTGAGTATCTCCAGCACTTAATACCCCAGTGCTATTCTCCTTTGCATTTTCATACATTTCTATTCATTTATTAATTTATTGTTTCTTTTTAATTGCGAGATCTCTCTCTCTAGTTCCCTTTACCTTCTCTTCTTCCCGATGAACACCTTAATATTCTTTGGAAGCTTCTGGAATTTCAAGTCAGTGGCCCCTGTGGTGGGCTTCTTGTTCCATATTGATAGGGGTTCATCTTCTGAGTAATAGTAATGATTATTTGGAATGAATCTTACTTACTGTTAAAGTTAACTTTTATCTTCGCAACGTTTACCGTGACCAGCATTTTAAAAAGGATCAGAATACGCTTGGCTAACCCACGAGGACTGTCACTGTAGTCGTCTGTTTTCCCACCAGGTGGTGCTGGAATGTTTACGTTCTTGCCGTGTTTCTTCAGGCCGACCTGTTATACAGACGGTGGGGTCGATGTTTGTAATATTGCGTTGATTTCGGGCCAGTTTTCTCCTGTACTGTGCTTGTTTCTGATTTTGCTTGTTGCCGTTTACAACAAGCAGAGATGAAGGCATTAGGGCAGTGGTTCTTTTAACCTTTTTCAGTGCCCGTACCCCTTGATATGTCAGAAAATGTTTCCGTACCCCCATCGAATACAAATACAATACAATCATATGAAAAGGATTAGTGGTACAAACCTTGCTGAGGAATTGGTAGATGTATTCAGTTACTGAACAAAAATACTTTTTTATTTCAAATGAAGTGTCAAGTAGTAGGATACAATGAATGCACATTATAACAGCAATAAGTATTGTTGTTTCTCATTGATGGTGATGTTCAAACGAGGTTCTTTCCTTGAAAGTGCCAGACGCACGTCATCACTTGCATCCAAACGTTTTCCTGCTTTTGTCTTGATGTGTAGGAGCATTGAAAAACCTGCCTCGCAGAAGTATGTGGTTTTGCAAATGATTTTTCTCGATATGTAGATTTTGAGCGATCTGAGGAGAGGACGTAGATTTTGTGTGGTATCGGAAGATGTTGGAGGCCGATAGTTTATGTAAACAGTTCTCCTTTGTTAACTTACCCGGTAGCCCAGGTTAATTCCTCTCTCTCATTCTGTTCCGCCTTCTTTTGCTCCCTATGTGGTTCAGGAGAAAAATATTATTGAGATATATTTTATTAGTTAGAATTTCGATCGAAAATATTAGGGCTAAGGTCCCCCCCAGCTTTTGTCCCTTTTCGGTTTCCCCCGCGAGAGAGAAGGTGTCGGAGCCTGGTGACAGTTGTTCCTTGTTGTACAGCGGCTCTTCCACTTCCGCCGCGTATTTAACTAGAGTGAGTTACGACAGCTTCTCGATAATCACCTCTCAAATGTTGTGCAGTCTCTCCGACTGTCATCACCGTTATGTGATGACGTCAATCCGTGCAGAGGACACTTGACTGTCGTCGAGGTTACTTGGTGATGTCACGCAAGAATCCTCTCCCTTCTCCACCTGGTATTTTCACCCGGCATTCCGTGTCATCATTACTCATGTTCAAGCCATATTTCACCTCTTCCACCTTAGTTTCTCCGTTTGGACTTAAGGAGTTTTAACATTGTTCTGCATTCTCTTCCTTTTGCCATGAAGTAGAGCCTTTGGGAAATGGATGAACAGTCGTAAGAGAATTACTATATCTTACTATATTTTTAAAGAAACATGAAGCTAGGTAACTTACTATATTTTTAATCTGTTCTTGAGAGGCGACCTTGGAAGTGTCCCCTTTATGCTGGTTCTCGGATGCTACGGCATGTTTTCCAGTTTTGAAGCTGTTTAGAGCTGGGTTAGGACTTGCTTACAATATACGTTTTTTTTTTTTCACCTTCCTCTGTCCAACTTGCAGGTTTCTAGTTCTTGGACCAAGGAAGAGAAGTCTCCTCAATAGGTAAGGTAATTGAGCCTAATTGTGAGGCGAAGGTACCTTCAATTTTCGTATTTACGTTCCAGCACTACAGCTAGATTACGGCAACTGTAATGCATGTGATTATGTTATTTTACGTATTTTGCATGTATGCATGTATATATAAGCATATACATGTGTAATATTTTTGCATGCATGTGCAGACATGTATGCACATGAATGTACGTATGGAGATACGTATAAGATGATTATAAATATTAATCATGAAGAGATTTTTTTTTATGATGCGTCAGAGTCATGACCTCTCCTTATAGACCTACTTCCGAGGCTATGGGAAGAATGTCATGTTCCTTTTACAACTCAGTTTTTGGTAACAGAAACAGTTGTGTAAATTATATTAGGTATCCCTGCTCAACCTTTAGTAGCTGTTTTTGACAGTGGCCCTTCGTGTCTACTCAACCCGTTAGTATTTGAGGCCATCACCTAAGATGTCTCGAATCAGGAGGTTAGAAATTCTTAGCACCACCTTTGATGTCTTCCCTTTAGGGTCTTGCTTGAAAGTTCCTTCTAGAATTTCCCAATTCACCTCTCCAGTTCTGCTTCGGTAGAGTTCTGGCTCACGTTCCAAGTGGGAAAGTCTCGATTCTTACGTAAGATGATAAGGACACACACGTGTTCAGACCAGCAAGAACTACCTTATCCTTTGGACAGAGTCCAGCAAAGTCATTCCATTACCTCGTTTTGTCTTAATAACAACTTGGAAGACCATCCCAGCAGAAAAGGGGCAAGGTCTCCAGTCAGATACAGTAGTTTCCTCGTCCTCAGGTTTGCCGGAAGTTTTGGAACCTTTAGGGAGACCCAAACACCCGTCTGTTTATGACTGCCCAAGACTCTACACAAGGATGATTTTGATAGTGCAATTGTGGCCCCAAGGGAATGTTTCCTCGATCTTTCTTTCCTGGTGGTAGATGCTCCTCGTCGTCTTCCGTTCAGGGAGGATCTTTTCAGACAGTCTTATTTGAGAAGATTCCAACAAGCGTCCACATCTTCATCTCACTGTGTGGAGATTATCTAGTGTCTGTTATGAACTGTGGCATTTCTAGATGGCCAAGGAAGCAATCCTTAAATCTAGAAGGCTCGCCACTGTTAGACTTGTGTATCAATAACAGTGGGTAGTTTTTTGATCTTGGTGCTTTTCCTGAGTGATATCCAACACCTGTTCCACTAGGTATCCTATTTTAAGCTCTGCCAGTATCTCGGGTACACAGAGCAGTTTTCTGTCACAGCTATCAAGGACCCCACTTTATGTTGCTTTCAGTTCTGCATCATGCTGACTGGAGTGTAACTCACGATATAAAGTTTGAAGAGGTTTTCAATCTTTTGCGCTGGAAGTCTCATCTTCCAGCCATGTTTTACGAGGAAATTTGGACGTAATCCTTCAGATGTTAACCGCAGTTAAGCCCTCTGATAAGGCATCACTTGAGAACTTTGAAGGCACTTTTCTTTCAGCTGTTGATGTGGCAAAGTGTATTAGTGAGCCTCCAGCCCTTTCTTGTTTGGGTGCTCTGTCCTAGTGACAACCTCTCTCTTTTCTTTCATTGCTTAGAGGAAAGATGTATAAGTGGAAGCCCTTCCCAGATTTGTGACAGCACCTAATCAAACTAATTAGGTAGCAATGGAATAATGGCTGTCTTCTGTCCAGTTAGAACTCTTAAGGGTTCACCTGGACGGACATAACCTGTAAGAGGAGAAATTAAGAATTGATCTGTGGTGTTAGAAGGCCAAACACTCTGTGTCTGAGATGGGTAACATTTATGCACACAGAGTTGATTCCTGAGTTTTACCCATTTTGAAAATAATCCGTAAACATGTTATAACTGTTTTTGCCTTGTTATTTGCAAATGTTCAATTTTAGGGACTTTTTCTTCCTAACCAAATATAATAGTATTCTTGCATTCCGTCTAGTTAGTTGTTAGAAATCACGCTTTTGAATATTGGGAGCACGAAGGTACACTGTCAGGTCCTGAAGCTCACCTTCTTATCTGTTATGGGCTTTCGACCTAGGCAGAGGAGTCGCTAGTACTCTTCAAGATAGAGTCCTTTTTTCCCTGTAAGGATCCTCTGACGAGTCTCACTACGAGAACCTTACACCCCGTCGCAGTTCCACCGTCTGGTGACAGCACTTACCAGTAAGGATTACCAGTAAGGATCACACATCAGGCAGGAATGTTTAGAAGCTCTTAGTTCGCTTGGCTGAACTCTGTTTCTCTGGCCGTACTAACCCACCATCCTCATTCAGTGTGGTAGTCAGCTAAAGAACCTTAAACATTCCAGCACCACCTGGTGGGAAAACGGATGACTACGTGACAGTCCTCGCGGGTTAGCCAGGGGTATTCTGATTTTTTTTAAAATGCTGATCACACCAGATGGCACAAAGATAAAGCTAACTTTAACAGTACGTAAGTATCCAAATAATTAATTTTGTGAAAATTATAATCATAATAATAATAATAATTTATGCCTGAAGTTGTTTGCCTTCCTGAGTCCACTACTTGAATTCATTAAGTGTAGAATTTGGCCCTAAGTTTATCCATCCCAAAACCCTTAAAGTTTAATGCTGAAGGTAAGGTATTTGTAGAATCTACTGGTCAGATTTTACCAGATACTTACGTAATTGTAATAACCACATACCGAACGGAATGCTGATTCCGTACTAAATGTAACGTTTTCATGTTACGTGAAACACTTAATAATAATATTTGGGATGTACTTTACCTGATGCATTCAATAGCCCCGTAGGAGGGTAGTGTCGTCAGTGCACCTCGCGCTGTGCACCGTAGGCAGTACTACTCGAGTAGGTTCTTTGCCGAGTCCCTCCTGATGCCCCTAGTTCCTGGAACCCCTTCCCATTCCCTTGACTGTACTTCCTTCCATATTCTCTCTCTTCCATCTTACTTTCCTCAACCCTCTCCTGATGATTGTTTCGCAGTGTAACTGTAAATGGTTTTCCTCCTGTTGTTACTGTATGCCTCTGAAACCTTTGTATTTCTCTCACTTGTAAATATTCCGTTCCGTTCCCGTACTCGGTAGCAAAACTTACAGCATCCAGAGAATGTGGCATTTTCCTTTTTTTGTGAAGACGAAGGCTTTCAAAACTCTTTGTCATTAAAATGCAGATTGCTTTAGACTTTCCTATTTTTCCTTTCTTGTGAAAACAAGGCTGAATTTTTCGCTCTGCTCCCGAAAGCAACGTCGTCGAACCTCAGTTCCAGAGGTCCTTTATTCCTCACACCGCTGGACGGTGGAATGGCCTCCCTACTGAGGATGTCGTGCAATTGGAACTTCAAAAAGTTTAAGCGAAGATGCAATGCATTGCTACCCTAATGCTATTCTCCTTCCTTGCATTTTAATACATTTTCTCTTCTTTCTGTATTTCCTTTTACTTCCTCTTACTTCCTTCCAATGAGCACCTTAATATTCTTTGCAATGTTCTTTAATTTCAAGTCAGGGGCTCCTGTGGGCTGGTTTTATAATAATAATAATAATAATAATTGAATTTCAAGTCAGTGGCCCCTTTGGTGGGCTTGTTCCGTATGCATAGGGTTCTTCTTCATCTTCAGCATAATAATAATAATAATAATAATAATAATAATAAATAAAAAATAGTAGCACAAGTCTTGAAACGGTGAAACAAATCCACAGTCGTCACGTATGGGTACAAATATATTTAAAGACAAATCTCTGCAGAGAGCTTTCAGGAATCTGCTCAGTTCCCCTTTGAGATTGGAAGGGGGAATCGAACAGATTCCCGAAAGCTCTCTGCAGAGCTCTCCGTATATAACGTACAGCAACATAAAGTTGCAAATGGAGGACTTTCTCCCCTAGTTACCAAAATATGGCTTGGGACTTTGCAAAAGCAAGGGGACATTGGTATACGAGTATTTTTCAAATGCCAAAGAGCCAAGTGAAAGAGGAATCGTGACTTCTGATCAAGTCGTACACATATGTACATTAGTGAACATGTCCAGGAATGGGAATTGGTAAAAGGATATAAAACGCCAAAGGGGAATAGTGCCATCAGTGCGTCTCACACGGCGCACTGTAGGGATTGCTTGAGGTTCTTTGCAGCGTCCCTTTAGCCCCTGGTTGCAACCCCTTTTCGTTCCTTTTGCCGCACCTCCATTCGTAATCTCTTTCGTCGTACTTTCCTCACAATTGTTTCACAGTGGAACTGCTTTGAGGTTTTCCTCCTGTTACACCTTTCAAACCTTTCTGGTCTCAGTTTCTCCAATAATAACATCATCCTCGTATTTCGCAGGCACTTCCAGTTCGGTTGGACGGGAACCCCAGACCTGGCAAACAGCATCGCGATGGAACGCCTCCCCCTTCCGTCGCTCCTGGTCGTCAATGCCTCCACAATGCACCACCACTTGCCCGAAGACCCCGCCCACCACCTCACAACGGACGCGATCGAAGTCTTTTTGGACACCGTGATAGCCCAGTCGGCTCCGGTAAGGCTCCTCGGAGGATTGGTTGGTTGGGTTACGGTTGACAAATCTGGCGTCACAGTCCCTGGAGGAAGTTTTGCGGGAACTAGAAGAAGTCAGGCGAGGTTTATTTAGTTGGGGCCTTCGTGTTTTAGTGGGGTTTGTTTTTAGAGTAATGCATGCATAGGTCTCTCTCTCTCTCTCTCTCTCACACACAGCAATGAATGCTTAGGTCTAGTGTTTCTCTCTCTCCAATTGCGAAATATATAACTTTTTCAGAGGTGACGACCATCACAGTTTTGTAGCTCTTTTTCTCTCTCACATACAACAGTTTACCAACAACTAGTTACATCAGTATTATTATTATTACAGGTCAAGCTTCAAAAAACTTAGGAAAATTAAATAACAAGAAAAAGAAATAAATAGATTAAATAAATAACAAACTTCTTCTATCATCGTTGCCCAGTTGAGATTTCTTCTGCTTAATTGTTGAAGTCATTTTAATTCTCTGTCCTTCCACCCTTATAATTCTGTACCTTATTTGTTATTATTATTATTATTATTATTAAGAAGACAAACCCCAATTCATATGGAAAAAGCCCACCACCAAAGGGACCATTGACTTGCAATTGAAGCTTCCAAAGAATTTTGTGGCGTTCGTTTGAAAGTAGCTACAGAAGGTTGCAAGAAATACAGAAAGAAATAATCACTTATTAGAAAAGAAACAAAGACAAATCGATAAATTAAGAGATAAATAGAAAAAACATAAATAAATTACTGACTTGGAAGACGTAACTGAAAGCATTAGGAAATACGGAAAGATCTTTGGAGGTTTCTTGAATTTTAAGTCAGTGGGCCTGTTTCATATGAAGAGAGTTTATCTTTTTGAAAAATAATAATAATAATATAAGCAAGTGTTCTCATAAAATAAGGTCCAGAGGCCAAGGATGAGGATTTGTACTCGCAGACTTCTGTGTTCCCGAAAGTTCCGTTTGTATCTCTCGCATAATTTGATCACTTACAGCCGGTTGTAAGGTTCACCTTCGGTAAAGTTCTCTTCAAAGTCCGCCCGTAAGTTTTTGTGTTATCACACTAAAGAATTTATCCAATACTCTATTGAAATCATTAAGTTCAAGAACAACTCCTTCCAGCTGCAACCCCTTTCATTCCTTTTACTGTAACTCCTACTCATTTTTATCGTATTCCCTCTCCTCCTGACAATTGTTTCATCGTGCTTCAACTGCACAAGGTTCAGTTCCTCCTTTTTATGCCTTTCAAACCTTTCTGTTCATCCTCTCTGCCTTTCAAACCTTTCTATTCCTCCTGTTACACCTTTCAATAAACCTTTCCATTCCTGTTATGCCTTTCAGACCTCCTCTCCATTCCTGTTATGCCTTTCAAACCTTTCTGATAATCTCAGTTTCGCATTCAGGGCTGAGTGACCTTGTAATGACCTCGTAAGTCCCAGCACTTGCTTGGCCTGTGGCCTAACTCTATTCATAAGAATAAATCCTTTGGATGAGCGATCCTGTAGCCCATAAGCATAAGTACGTCTCGATAATTCTTCTTTTTTTTTTCCCCCGCAGAGCTTCGGAGGCGATTCGTGGCCCATAAGAATTTACCGAGTGTACTACAACGCAAAGACGTCTCTGGAAGACATGTGGCAGGGAAATCCCGTGCTGACGGCACTTCTCTTCGGCCTGCCCCTCGGATTCCTCTCTCTCATCTGCTACTCGATCTGGTGTTCGGACATACTGGACGCAGACGAAGAAGAAGGTATTATTGTTATTATTATTATTATTATTATTATTATTATAGAGAAGAGGAGAACTATTCATATAGAACAAGCCCACCAAAGGGGCCACTGACTTGAAATTCAAGAAGCTTCCAGAGAATATGAAGGTGTTCGTGAGGAAGAAGTAAGAGGTGGTAAAAGGAAATATGTAAAGAGATCCCACTTATTAAGAAAAGGGAAAATAAATTAATGAATTAATAAATAGGTAAAAATGTATTAAAATGCAAGGAGAGAATAGTATCAGGGTAGCAGTGCATTGTTTAATTGCACGACATCAGTTACGTTGCCGGAGTTCTTCCCCGACTTATAATCCAACTACAGTTAACCTGCATCCCTCAATTCATTGTCCTTTAATCTGGTCATAAAATCGTGCTTATCCCTCCCAAGGGCTTTCCAGAAGAGAGAGATCATTCTGGGACAAGGCCAACTTGATTTTCAACCTGCCATCACTTGAGGACCCAATAACTATTTTTTTTTTTTATCAGTTATTTTCATTAAAGAGAGTGGGCTTCATATTTGGCATTTGTACAATTCATTTAGATGACTAGAAATTAAACTGTCCGTATCCTACCCTGTTATGAAAATAGTTTAATGTAGTTTTTCCAATTCTTCCGTGGAATTGGAACTTAGAAGTTCAAGCGAAGGCGCAATGCTTTACTACCCTAATACCACTCTTGCATTTTAATACATATTTATCTATTTATTGATTTATTTCTTCTTTTTTAATGGGTGGGATCTCTTCTTTTTGTATTTCCCTTTTCACCTCCTCTTACCTCTTCCTAACGAGCACCTTAATATTCTTTGGGAGCTTCTGGAATTTCAAGTCAATGGCCCCTTTGGTGGGATTGCTCCACGTGAATAGGGTTCTTCATCTTCTGAATAATAATACTAGAAATCTTTACGTCTTTGGTGTTAGAAGACAATAGCATCGACTGTTTACCCTTTCCGACCCGGGTTGAGGAAGATCTTAGGTCAGAGTTTTATGAATCAAATCTGGGAAAGGGCTTTTGCGCAACAACATCATACTGTACTCACTTACCATTGTAGTCTTATTCATGTTAGTTTCGGGGAAGCTTGGTCCGTCTTGGGTAACAATCTCATCTTGAATGAGTTGCGTAATGCGGAAAGAAAAAATCCCACTTATTAAAAAAGAAAAAGTAAATTAATTAATTAATGAGTAGATAAAAAAAGAGTATTAAAATGCAAGGATAATAGGATAGTAATCCATTGCACCTTCACCTCAGAAGTTCCAGTCGCACGACATTACCATGAATTACCTCTGTGATGTGGTTTCACTAAGCTGGAACAAAAAATAATTTCAGAAACGTGTTACATAAATACGTGTTACGTAAATTTCAATTCCTAACAGTATGTTTCTTTTGCATTTCTACCTTGCAGAAGTAAATCAGCACGAAAAGAAGGAATAGTGGAGATTTCGTGGGACGCACTTCAGGCTCCTGACGTTCGTGTGAAGGAAGAGGAGGGGGTGGAGTAAAGGTGTCCTCAGGCGCAGGAGAAATCGCTAAATCACGAAGTCTTGAAGTCTACGTAGAGTCGCAAACTGCTAATGATGTTGATGACATATTAGTGACTTCGTACATAGAAGTCGTTTGTTCAGAGTGAAATAAGATACTACTTCATGTTGATGTTTTAAATACTCTTCTCCGTTTGTTTCCAGACGAGATCAGTCAGTTCACAGACCGTTGCGAGGAGACGAGACTCGCTCTTCGCCTGTCGTTCTGCGGACGGCGGCAGTTTCTAGTCAAGATGATGTTTTAATGATTAAAGAAATTATATTCTTTTTATGTTGACATTCCAGTGTATATAGTTACAATATATAAATGATTTTTTTTCTCTGCTCTAAGTGGGTCATTTTTAGCGTTTAGTTTTGGCAGTATTACGAACCAGTACCAACAGTAGGCAGGATTGTTGCTCATATGTTTCTGTCTCTGTTCGGGACCACGGTATTTGACTGAAGAATATGTCTTTAAAGTGCTTAAGTGTCTGTTCGTGCTTGGTTTAAACCTAAGCCTAATCAAGAGCTGTGGATTTTGGAAGAAATCTAAATGTAATTAATATGTGCAATTATTTCTAAGTTGTTCTGTTCAAGAGCTGTTGTTTTTGACAAAATTGTGATGTAATTAATATGTTTTGACAGAAATTGACATTCGTTTCTGATATCTGAATGTGATTAATGTTTTTTGACAGCAGGAATCGACAACTGTTTCCGTGGTGGCACAGGTCTGACCCTCGGGTAGACGGAAAACTCCACCAGTATGTTAGAAGTGAAATTATACCCCCGTGACTGATACTTTGCTTGTGTTCGTACTTCTTTGACAGAATTATATGATTTTTAAATTGTACATTGCAGAAAATATCAATTGAAAGCAGAAATTTGCTTTTTTGTTATGTTTCGAGGTATATTAGAATTATTTGCTTTTTAAATGGAGTACATTGCAGAAAATTACAGAAAGCAGACTTCTGCTTTCGTTTTAAGTTGTACTTTGAGGTGAAGTCATGTGTGCCAAATTGCATTGTAAAAAAATTGTAGAATCATTCAATTCAAAAGAAGTTACAGAAAGGATTGTAGATAATTATAGATATGTCTGAGGTTATAATTATTTTTATGTACATTATTATTATTGTTGCTGTTATTATTAGTTATAGGAAGAGTATATTTGGACTTCTGCAATTAGCAAATATTCCACCGTAACGTAACAGAATGCAGTATTCAAGGTCCGACAAAGTCTCTGAAAATTTAAGAGGACACAGTACCTCGGTTTTTGATGATGCCATTACTCCTCAGTTGAAGTCATTTCCAGCTTGGTGTGTTGAATTTTGGTCTTGTCTTTTCTTTCTGTGAACGTACCATCATAAAGTAGAGGTTCTCTGCTTCAAACTGGCTTGAGAATGATTATTGTAGCTCCAGTTTTAACTTTGTGTAAGGCGTGCAAAGTCAGATGTTGTTTGTTGCAGTGGCCAAGTGACTGGAGAGATAAACTGAATGTTAGTGATGGACTTAATCTCTCTCTCTCTCTTCATCTCTCATCTGTAGTCATCATTTCTCCCAATTTTCTTTCATGGTTTGATCAAGGAATCGTATTGGACAAATCAGGCTTCTAAGGTTCCTGCGTCTGTCAGAAGTATATTGATTTTAATGTCATTCTCTGGAAGGATTTTGACAAATGAAGTATCTTTAATCCTTCTCTCTCTCTCTCTCTCTCTCTGCTGTCTATGTTGTCATTTCTCCCAATGTTCAGTTCTTCATTGGATGGGTCGATATCGTACTCGCCTAGCACTCTCCTGGGCCCGCGTTCAATTCTTTGGCCGGCCAATGAAGAATTAGAGGAATTTATTTCTGGTGTTAGAAATTCATTTCTCGGTATAATGTGGTTCAGATTCCACAGTAAGCTGTAGGTCCCGTTGCTAGGTAACCAATTGGTTCTCAGCCATGTAAAATAAGCCTAATCCTTGGGGCCAGCCCTCTCCAGGAGAGCTGTTAATCAGCTCTTCAGTGGTCTGGTTAAACTAAGGTATACTTATTTAACTTATTCTCCCAATTTTCTTTCATTGTTTGATCAAGAAATCGTATTGGACAAATCAGGCTTCTAAGGTTCCTGCGTCTGTCAGAAGTATATAGATTTTAATGTCATTCTCTGGAAGGATTTTGACAAATGAAGCATCCTATTCGAAGGTGCCGTAAGCAATGTCACCGGACGTCTCGGAAGGCGGTCGTCTCTTAATTACTTTAGGTATAGAGGCGAAGGTGACACCACAACTGGCCTGTAAGGGGTTGTTGATTGCATGGGGTAGCCCTGGTATCTATTTACTTCATAGTGCAACTGCGAGGTTTTCCTCCTTTGTGTCACCTTTCAGACCTTGCTGTCAGCTCCAAATGACCTTATAGGTCCCAGCACTTGACCTAACTCCTATATTCTATTCTGTCCCAGTTCTTGGACGTTCCAATTTCAGTCCTTGCCCGAGGGGGTGATCCTTGAACGAGCCTTTGGAGAGCGTTTGCGGCTTTGTAATAATAATAATAATAATAATAGACTGGTTTTGTTCATGAATAACAAACAGTAAATCTGTCTCACTAGAATCTGCTTTTGTGGGGGTGTTTGTTTCTGTTTATATAAAAAATGAATACATATTTTGTATCGGACAATGCAGTAGAAAAAAGCCAATGGAGGAGACAGGACTCGAATGCATTTCAGATTTAATTTTAAATAAATTTCTGTATTTTATTTCAAAGTTTAAATTTATTTCTGTGGTTCTGATTTGCAATGTGAAAAATGTTTTACTTAAATACTCTTTTATCTTATTGCCATGAGAATTCCACTTATATTTAAGGATATTTTTTAGTATTATAATTTTAAAATGTCTGTTTTCCATTGTCTAGTATTGATGTATGTTTTGTTTCAATGCTTATTTATAATAGGTCAGATATTAATGATGTACAGAAGTGATGGCTTGTAGCCAACAACTTCGTTTTATTAAATTGTTGAAGGACCTGTTCATTTCCCTTCACGCCACTTTTAGTTTTCTGTAAAAGAAAACTATTGGTTTTCTGTAAAAGAAATATTGTGCCGGCTTTGTCTGTCCGTCTGCCCTCAGATCTTAAAAACTACTGTGGCTAGAGGGCTGCAAATTGGCATGTTGATCATCCACCCTCCAGTCATCATACATACCAAATTGCAGCCCTCGAGCCACAGTAGTTTGTTTTTATTTAAGGTTAAAGTTAGCCATAATTGTGCTTCTGGCAACGATATAGGATGGGCCACCACCAGACTGTGATTAAAGTTTCACGGACCGCGGCTCATACTGCATTATACCGTGACCACCGAAAGATAGGTCTGTTTTCGGTGGCCTTGATTATTATACACTGTACAGAAAACTCGATTAAAATTACATTCTGTTTTTTCACTTTGTGATGACGTCAAGTGTTTCGTCTGTACGGCTTCCTAATGGTGGTGTACGTTAATTTAAGTGACAAGGTCTGTTGTGTAAGGAAGACTATTTTACAGCCCACACTCCGATATTTTCAGGATTTGAGTAAGAAGGTCTGCTAAGTAACAAGGACCCTATAATATAGCCTGCACTTAAATACTTTCTATATATCGTACAGCTAACAAATTCCACACAGTTCCTAAACTCAAGTGCCCTTTACTTTACACTAAACATTACTATCCTAGTATTATTCTCCTTTAATCTTAATGCATTGTTATGAGTTCAGGTCGTTTCGGCCGTAAGCACGTTTACGTGCAAAATGGGCGCCGTGTTTAGTACCAGCCCCTTGGGGATGTATGTAAAACATGAAATAATAATGGTAAATACCATAAACATAACGTCTTGCATTGTTTTGGATGTTACGGCCTAAGTGACTTACGGCCAAAACGACCAGGACCAATTTTTGTCTGTTTATTAATTAATTTTTTCTTTTTTGATAAGTGGGATCTCTTCTTCTTTCTGTATTTCACTTTCACTTCCGATTAAATCTTCCTATTGAACACCCTAATATTCTTTGGAAGCTTCTGGAACTTCAAGTCAATGCCCCCATTTCTTTGTGGGCTTGTTCCATATGCATAGGGTTCATCTAATGAATAATAATAATAATAATAATAATAATAATAATAATAATAATAATAATAATACAGGCAGTCAGTCCCCAGGGTTACAATGGGCTCAGCGCATGACGTTCCAAGGTCACGACGCTCTTCAAATATATTCATCGAAAATTATTTCCCAGGTTACAACGCAGTGTTCTGGGTTGACGGCACCGACCTGACGGAAGAAATACGGCTCCAAATGGGCAAGAATGGTCAAAATTTGGAGGCCTTTGATGAAAAACTCGAGAAAAATGCAGTTGACGTCATTTACCATTTACAAGATACCCAGATGATTAAAAGTAAGGTCTTCTTATGATTTTCGGCGATATTTCGGATTACGACGATCTTCAGCTTACAACGCAGCCTCAGAACGGAACCCCCATCATAAACCTGGGACTGCCTGTAGTTCGATTTGAGAGATTTAGCTAAAAATGTATCACATTAAAATTGCAGCATAGAAAAAATATTCATAATTATACAACTGGTATAGCTGTAAGTACACAAGTCTGCAAGTTGCTGTCACTGTATTTCAACAAATACCTGCACAGTACAGTGAATTCAATAGTACAGGGTGTTTGTGGCTTGCCAGCTGATATATTATATACATAAGCATATGTGTGAATTCTACAAACTACTGATTTCTCGAATATACTGAAATAGATTATAACTAAATAAAATAATTTTGTAAAATCGTCACAACCTGAAATATCATCGAAAATCGTAAGAAAACCTTTCTTTTAATCCTTCGGGTGTCTTGAAAACGACGTAAGCGGCTTTCTTATTGGGTTTTTCATCAAAAAACCTCCAAATTTTGACCATTCTGCCATTTTGGAGCCACATTTCTTCCGTCCGATCGGTGTCGTAACCTGGGAATTAATTTTTGATGAATATATTTGAAGAGCGTCGTAAGGCGAGCCCATCGTAACCCAGGGACTGCCTGCATTAGCATAAGTTTTGAATTACTTTCGTAAGTTACAAGTATGTCTTCACATATTTCAGTCTTAATGAAGATGATTATAAACGAAACAATTACGTAAATTACTTTCTTGAGAGTGTGACTGTGTGGACATTTCAATTTTTCTTCAGCTGGAGAACTCTTCTGGGCTCTAAAGGGAAATCAGCCTATTGGGAGAGAGAGAGAGAGTGTGACTCTGCTATTGGTTATGCTATGCCTGTATACAGGCTCTCTCTCTCTTGCTCTCTCCTGTGGGAGATTAGCCTACGGAGGAGAACATCCTCTGCAATTAAATAATGGGTAATGGCAATCTTGGCCATCATGACACCCATAGCAATCCAAACCAACCTTTGGAAACTACGCAACGCTGAGCCGATGGGTCACACATTTCGCCGCTAGAGTTAGATTGTGAAGCTGTGCTCTTGCTGGGATAAATGGGGTGCCAAGCCTAGGCAGTGTCCTGCAGAAAGCCCAATTTTAAAGATGCAATTTGAAGCAGAATAACGGGTTGTTTTCCCTGGCTGAGAGATCACAGGAATCCATCTGAGATGCCCGTCATAACGCACAGCGACTCGTTCCGCTGGATTGCACGTCGGCCGTCCTTGGGCGAGCCGTGCATACGTACCGAGGGACGAGTTTTAAATTTCGAGGAGCCCCGTCGTGTTTGTAAACACTTAGGTAAGGGCCTTGGGCGAGATTACACCTTTGCCCAATTGTATCACCTTCGTAAGGTCTGCAATTTAAGAATTGCAGACCAAATGAACAATAACCTTTTCGTCATCTGAAAAACAGAAGAGCATCATCACGTAAACCTAAATAAATAAAACCTTCACGATAATATATCGGAAGGTGAAGTATTTTACAAAAATATGTAAAATATAGCAACAATTATCTGGGGAAAATCTTTATTACTTTTCAAAAGCGAACTTCCTAATTGTAAAGCGCTTTTGATGACACTACGGTAGATTAAAATCATACTCGAATTATACAGTAATGTTTATGGAGTTCAAAATACTGTGTCGGTATCACCAAATGATAATATTACCCAGATTTATCATCTCTTGCAGGAATGACTGTAGCTAATTGTACCATTCAATTCTTTGACTTTATGTTGAAAATGAAGAGGACCATGCAAGATTAAGTCATAATCATAATTTAAAATAACTTTACTTTTTATTAAAAGGTTTGGCTTTTATTGAACACATTAACGTAAGTCTTTTAATCAGAGAGTAATCAGTTTCTGTTGTCAATTTCATCAGTGGTAACATTACAACAGTTGAAAATACAATTTCTCGTTATATAATTTAGATACGTACCCGTTTCTCCCACCAAATTCGGCTATTTCCCTGCCTCCAGTCCTCTGCTAATTGGATGTTTGACTCCTCGAACACTTCATTGCCTCGTTTTCATTCTTAATTCGCTCGCGACCAAATCTGGATAATCGTCGCTTGGAAATCTCTCTTGTTAAGCCTAATTTCGTAATAATACTCCAACCTATTGGACCGGAGTTGGAATATAAGATTTAGGCCAGAGGCCAAGCGCTGGGACCCGTGAGGTCATTCAGCGCTGAAAGGGAATCTGAGTAAAGGAGGCTTGAAAGGCGTGACAGGAGGAAAACCTTTTGCAGTTGCACTGCGAAACAATTGTCAGAAGGCGGACAGACAGTACAAACGGAGGTACAGCAAAAGGAACCATGTTAGTCAAGGAACCTGGGAGTATCTCGACCACCGAACATCACGAAAACCACGGGGCCAACTGTCGTCAATTTCCGACGACCCGAGGGCACCTGCTTTCTCAAAATGAACTTGAAGTTTTGAAGTTTCTGATTAAGTAAGGAGTGTTTTAAGTTGACTTGCTGCTTAATTATTTTTTGATGTGCCGCAATTTCAATCGATACATTTTTAGATCAATTTGTTAGGTTACAAGTTTAGAGTATGGGTTAGTTTAGGTTAGGAATTATGTGGAATTGATGTCAGCTATGAGATGTTCTAGAAAATATTCAACTTGGGGATGTAAGATAGTCTTTGTTACTTAATGGACTCTGTTACTTATCAGGAAGCCTGACCCGCAAAGCTTACGTTGAACTGAGGTGCTGCCGTTCTAAAAATACCTTTTGGTATTTACTAAAAAGAAGTTAAAACCTATTAGCTATAAAGTACCTAGCTTACAACAGTAAAAATTGTATGTGCTTTAATGCTTTACATTTATCAAACTGTCCGTTGCTAGAAAATAAGATAACGGTTCCACAAAGATTTCAATGTCTCTCTCTCAATTACAAAATTCCTTAATTGCATTTTAAAATTACATCGTACTGCGTTACCGTCATGTCATTAATGTTAACCGTGTTATCGTCGTCATTAATTTTCAGCTTAACCAGACCATTCACAGTTTCAACATTATATTTTGTAGGATAAACGAGATCTATAAACATAAGCCTCTGTATGTCTGTGCACCTCTCGAACCTACAGCTCGGTCCGAACATTAGTTGTACACTTGTCACTGAACACCTGCAATATTATTGCACGTCTCAGAATGGCTGACTAGCTAAGAAGTAACAGAGACCTTAAAGTACAGCCTCCTCTTGAACACTTACTGGATATCGCTGAGATAACGTGAATTCCACGTGGGTTCTCTACCATAAATTGTCTCGACAATTCAGTCAGTTGGAGAGATTCATCTGAAAGTACATTTTTAAAAAGGTTTTGCCAAGTGAAAGGAAGATTTAACTCATCTAAAGAGGTTTTGCTCTGTGAAAGGAAGATTTAACTCATCGAAAAAGGTGTTGCTTAGTGAAAGGAAGATTTACCTCATCGAAAAAGGCTTTGCCAAGTGAAAGGAAGATTTAACTCATCTAAAAAGGTTTTGCTTAGTGAAAGGAAGATTTTACTCATCTAAAAAGGTTTTGCTTAGTGAAAGGAAGATTAACTCATCTAAAAAAGGTTTTGCTTAGTGAAAAGAAGATTTTACTCATCTAAAAAGGTTTTGCTTAGTGAAAGGAAGACTTAACTCATCTAAAAAGGTTTTGCTTAGTGAAAGGAAGACTTAACTCATCTAAAAAAGGTTTTGCTTAGTGAAAGGAAGACTTAACTCATCTAAAAAGGTTTTGCTTAGTGAAAGGAAGACTTAACTCATCTAAAAAGGTTTTGCTTAGTGAAAGGAAGACTTAACTCATCTAAAAAGGTTTTGCTTAGTGAAAGGAAGACTTAACTCATCTAAAAAAGGTTTTGCCAAGTGAGGGGGCATTCTCACTTGACACTTTAAGAGCACAGTACATTGGGAAACTAAACTACAATGTCTTTCCGTTGTTTATTTTTTCCAGTATACTCCATGAAACTCAATTTCTCCAAAGGCTTCAGTAACACTATACAAATCTCTCTGAGGATTTTGCATATTCTCCAATGTACTACCAGATTCATTTACTTCGTTTGTGCACGTTACCTTTAGGTCCATGGGAATTTCTAAAGTTCTTTAAAGTCTCCATTACTCAGACTTTCCTCTTCTGTTCCTCCCTGCTACGCTATTTTTAAATTCAACTGCACTGGCACTGAGCACTCTTCTTTTAATTTGAAATCTGACTCTTCTGCAAACTACCAAGTTCAACCTGTTTTAACTCTGACAATAAATATCACAGTGGGTTTCTTTATTGTACAAAACGGCAATCACCCCTAATAACGAACAAGTGGAAGGACTCGTGTCACAATAACCCCCTAAACGCCTCGCGCTCCCCACGTTAATAATACTTCTGGTCCTGCGGTGAGAACGGATTTGGTCTCGCGATACAAAAGTTCAAAACGTGGATAAAAAAATAGGAAGTCTACGACGAAACTGCTGTCGAGGCCACAACGAGAGAAAGTACGGAGTCGTCGGTTTTTTTTGAGAGACGTCGCGAATTCAAAGCAGAGGTGCAGTTGCGTCCGTTCCAGTGTCTGCGGCCTGAGGTTGAGGCAGTCTTGCGAAAGAGCACTTGCTTCATCATCATCATCATTATCATCATCATGTCAGCAATGTCACAACTGTATATTTGTATATCGTCATCTGGGCATTATTGCTCTGTGTGATTGCGGCTTACACAAAGGCAGAACGTAAAACAAAAGGACTGTGTGTGTATGTAAGCACGTCCCGAATTCTCTCTTTTCAGGTTTTCCCTGCAAGACACTCGTACTTCTCAATACATCACCACTCGAGGTGCGACAGTAATTCATAATATTCATATCTAAATATTACACAAGTAACCCTTACTATTATTATCTCCTCTGCCTCACGTACAGACGTACGGCTAAGACGGTTAAGATGTAATTTTCAGTCTGAATGTCCGCTTCCTTTTCTATAAACCGACCGTACTTAAATATCCACTAGACCTAATCACACGTCTTAGAATATCGATCATTGACTGAAAAAATCTATGTGATTTTCTTACTAACCTCTATATTTTAAATATTCAGTGATTAAACTGTTCCTTCCCTTATGATTAAAAATTCTGCACCATTTCAACAAGGCCGTCAATTCATTTTCCACACAATCACTCATTCGTAGTACAAGAAATACTGCCCTAAATATATATACAGCTGTGTAACTTGACTTTATACAATTTATACAAAGAGATTTTGTTGTCATGAAACACTACTGTAGGGAAACTAATCGACTTACAAACTACATCAGTACGTCAGGAACAACCGTGACTTTTCAAATATTATTATTATTATTATTATGATTGTGGAAGGAGTCTGTCAATTATTTACAAATGTTTTCAGAACCTTAAATACAATTTGGACTTTAAGTCTATGGCTCAGCATCAACGCAATACATAACCAACAACGGCTTGTTACGTACAACAGGAAACATCCAACGTCATTTCATTTCAACACCGACAACATTCGAATGTTTAAAGTACTGTGCACAAATTTCAAAATGCTTTTCCTGAATATTCAGACATTTTTTAATCTATCTCCTAAAATATCACTTTAACATATTCCCTTTCCATAAGTATTTAATAACCTTTAACTTACGTAATCTTAATCTCGTTCCTTGTAATAACATTATTATGTTTTCATCACAGAAAAATTCATTGTTTAGTACTTGTAACTTCTTCCAAGTTCCTATTTTCTTTATTTATCTTAAACACTTTATTTCCATGTATCATAAGTGACTTAGAAAAGAAATATACTACACAACACTTCAACACAGTCCGCTACATTTCTCCGCACCGTAAAAAAATTCTCCAAAGTGCACCGCTCACTTTACTGTCCTTCCTCCGCGGAACTAAAATAAACACGTTCCGTGTCCTCCCCGTGACTGGAAAACAACTATAATAAAAAGTCACGAAACGTAAAATAAGCGTCACTCCGTCTCGAAATCGTGTTTTATATCTTCTGGTTCTGTGCAAAGCATGTAATGCCCACCTCACTCACGAGAGCAAACAAGCAAACCGCTGCCGACGAATTCCCAGGTCCTCCTAGTCTTCCCCCAGCTTCTCAATCTCGTCCATGTTGTTGTAATCTAGTTTGGGGATCTTGATTCCTGAAAGGAGAGAGAGAGAGAGAGAGAGTAAAAAAAACAGCACGTTGAAGAGCGGAACGGAATACAGACACAACCCTAATTACGAACGTTCACAGATACAAACAAATGGGATCGCAGATTAAAATTGCGTTCAGAGAGCTTCCCCTTGACACCCGTGCCAAGTTCAAATTTGGTACAAACGTGTATTGTGCTTCAAGATAAAAAAAGATACAGCACTGTGCTGACTTTTATGTCTTTTTTTATATCTCCCGTAGGGGGGGTAGTGACATCAGTGCACCTCACGTGGTGCACTATAGGCATTGCTTAGGGTCTGTGCAGTGTCCCTTCAGCCTCTAGCTGCAACCTCTTCTTCCAACTGCCTTTCCACAATCTTCAACAACTGCTTTGAGGTTTTCCTCCTGTTACACCTTTCAAACCTTTCTACTCTCAATTTCCCTTCCAGCGCTGAATGACCTCGTAGTTCCTAGCGCTTGGCCTTTGGCCTGAATTTTATATAGTCCATTCCATTCCAATGACACTGTACTTGAACAGGCATAAAAAAAATTCATGTAAATTTCACGTCAGAAGTTTGAAAGGCAAAACACGAGGGAAAAGACCTCTTGCAGTCGAACCACTACGAAACGACTGTCAAGAGAGGGTTGAGGAAAGTAAGATGGAAGAGAGAGAATATGATAAACGGAGGAGGAGGAGGTACAGTCAAAGGAATGGAAGGGGTTGCAGCAGAAGAAGACATTGC